>NC_050457.1:75484344-75614344 GCF_903995425.1 Onychomys torridus | reverse complement strand
AGTAAATCTTAAATCCTCTGAAACTGAAAGTTCAAAATCATATTAAAATATCCACTTTGTTAAAGATTCAGCCTTGATGTGAGTCTCCGGCTGACTCTGAAGTTTGCATCCCATGTGCAGGGACTCTGTCGAGGCCAAGGATGGCCGTGTAGGGAACCTCACTGGTCCTCTGTCACCCAGTCTAGAATGGCCGAGTGTCTACCCTTGGGTTTTCTCCAGTTCACAGTGCCCCCTTTCACGTTCTTCTCTCTCACAAAGCCTCAACTCAGACCTGCTGGTCTGCCACTGACTTCACATGGTTTTGGAGTCTCTGATGGCAGCCAGCTTTCTAGATGCACTGACCTTGGCTGCTTTCCAAAAGAGTCTCCTCCATGGATAGACCTTTCTCCTGCTCACTCACCTGTCAGTTAGGAAGCCAGAGAGGGCATCAGCATGCCCAGGGGTGGCAGCAGAGAGGTGTCCAAGGAACACAACACAGAGGAGCCTCTGGGGTGGACAGTAAAGAAGTGCCTTCATATTTGCCTGGCTTCCCCAGTCTCCTTTTGAGGTCTTGCCTGTGCTTAAAACACGGTAGACTAAAGGGCTCCTCTGTAGGAAATACAGACCTTTCTTTGACACAATGGCTCACAAATACCTTCTCCAAACTCTGCTCCTACCCTTCCTGTCTGTCTTACACCCTCTCATCACTTCACATTCCAGTGGAAAGTCTTCCTTTCACCAAGGCCTTTTGCATGCTCTATGGAACATTCTCCATCTTTGGCCTGTTATGATCCTTCCAGGCAATTTGAAAAGAACAGCTATTTCATTTTACTTCTTTCTTTGGTCTATTGAGATATGCCCACTGGTACAATGGAGGCACAAACATTATGTAGTAACCAACCATTTTCTGATTGGATTTAAAGCCCACTTTCAAAATGGAAGTTCATGCCTGGTACTTCTAACTACCTTTGTTTTTAAATTCTGTTTGCTTTTTTTTTTTCTCTTTTTTTTTTATGGTTAGTGATGGGTACCCAAAGGCTGTATCTTGTTGGCCTTCAACAGGTCAAAGGTGAAGCTTCCCTCCATGGTGAGGGTCTGGTGTTGGCCTTCAACAGGTCAAAGGTGAAGCTTCCCTCCATGGTGAGGGTCTGGTGTTTGCGACACCCAGCTATGTGTTTGGATACCATACTGTGCCAGAGCTGCTTGTGCTTACACAGAGGTGAACGGAGCCCTACTTTGAGGGGCAGCTTCCCTTCTAATTGGTGGGCCTTGCCCTCACAAGTCCTCTTATGCAAACCTTGCTGCAGGAAGACAACCTAGGCCTGCGGCCCATTCTACACCCATGCTTTTCAGCTCTGCCATCACTCAGACCTCAGGCAGCGCCCACACAGACCGGCATACTCCCAGGTAGAATGAAGGATTCTAAAGAATTCAAGTCCAGGTTTGGGGATTTAGCTCAGTGGTAGAGTGCTTGCCTAGAAAGCACAAGGCCCTGGGTTAGATCCTCAGTTTAAAAAAAAAGAAAGAAAGAAAGAAAGAAAGGAAGGAAGGAAGGAAGGAAGGAAGGAAGGAAGGAAAGGAAGAAAGGAAGAAAGGAAGAAAGGAAGAAAGGAAGAAAGAAAAGAATTCAAGTCCTTATGGAAACTAAGACAAAGAAGAGATATTTTCAAATAAAGCTGTCCAGCCAAAGTTTGGGAGAACAATGAGCCCAAAGAACCTGGCTCCAGAGACACATTCTCTCTCTACCTCTTATTCCTCCCCAGATTGCTGGGCAAGAAACAGCCAAGAGTAAGGAAACAGTAATTCTCCCAAGAGGACTCTGCGGGCTTAGGTATGAGACATAGGCTATAAATGCCATTTTACACAGGGGGAAACTGAGGCTTGGAAATTCCCAGAGACAAAGAGGAAGATTAATCCTTTTCATTTCCCTCCCTATAAAAAGAAGATGCAGAAGATGGATTCTATTTCCTCTTTTTTTCCAGAATGTGTGTGTGTGTGTGTGTGTGTGTGTGTGTGTGTGTGTGTGTGTGTATGTGTGTGGTATATGTGTGCATGTGTGTATGTGTGTGTGTGGTGCATGTGTATGTATACATATCACTCACCCATGTGCAAGCATGCAGATGGCAGAGGAGGACATTGAGTGTCCTGCTCTCCCACTTCTGTTCACACCCTTGAGACAGGGTCTCTTATTGAACCTGTCACTTGCCATTGTTCAGTTAAGCCCCTAAAGTGCTGGGCTTACAGGTGCACAAGGTCACAGCTGACATTTTTACCTGGGTGCTGGCATTAGAACTCAGGTCCTCAAGCTTATGTAGCAAGTGCTTCTATCCACAAAGCCAGATCCCCAGTCCAGCTACGGGGTGGCTGACTCCCATAACTGCAGGCTGTTCCGATCTACGCAAAGGCCAACCCTATTGTGATAATGGCCTCAGGATCATCATGGTGCCATCAATCATGGCAGCTCTAGCTAGAGCATGCCACTGAGGTCCCCACCTGAGCTTCCTTGGTGCTGAAGTCCCTGTCTGACCTCTGACCCCTGGTCTCCTGCCATGCCTACCCTCTTCCAAGCACAAGCTCTCTGACTAGAAGATCCCAGGACAGAAGAGTCAGAGACATGTGAGCTACATGTCTACACTTCCTAGGCATCATAGATGACTTGACAGAAGAATAAACTCTGTGGCAAAATATATTTAAGATTTTAATTTCCTTGTCTACAGATTGAAAAATACATTCATGATGTCATAAAAATCTGAAAACAGTATTCCTTACTCACCTATGAGTTCCATGGAACAAGGGCATGAAAAATTGCCAATGCCACAGCAAAGGGCTCCCACCAGATACCTCCAACAAGACTTCACAGCAAAGGCTATCACTATCACTGGCTCTTACCACAAGATGCCAGCAACAGGCTGGCAGGGGTGTCCGGCAATGGAACCCAGGGTCTGGGCTGCACAGGATGCCTCTCAGAGATATCTGTTCAGGAATGCTGAACTTGGGACCGCAAATCCTGGTCAGAGGACTGCAATAAATTTCTTTATGAATGCCTGTTTTCCATGGATACACCTTACCCAATTTCCTGGGAATGAGAGAGACAAAGTTAGGTGCAAATTCAGCCTAAGGAAAGGGGCAAGTGACCCTGAACAGGTTGAGGAACTTTGGGGTAGGGTTAGGGTGGGATCATAGGTAATCTCACAACTTCCCCAGCTGAACCTGCAAACAGCAACTGCCCAATCAATGTCTACTGAAGTCAATGAAAATACATCAGTAGAAACTTGGAAGTGGCAGACACCTCTTGAGCAAAAGACTTGAGCACAAATCTTCCATCTCCCAGGACCTCCTTTCATCAGCTGTTGGAACCCCAGTAACCTCAGGGTCCCAGTAGAAGTCAGTGGGAATAGTACAAGATAGCAGTGAGGGGGAAATCTGAGAAACCTGGTTTAGGGAAGGAAGATCTCAGCTAGGGCAGAAAGGCCAAGAGGAGCAGGTTTCATTGAGGTTAGTGGGCCGGGGATGTTGTGGATGGGAAGGGGAGGGTGTTGATGGGCAAAGTGGGTGTGATCAGGCAGGTGAGGAGGGTGTGGGTGGGCAGATGAGGGTGTGGGTGGATAGGGAAGGGTGTAGGTGTGGAGGTGAGGGTGTGGGTGGGCGGGTATAATGGGCCAGTTGAGTGTAGGTTATTAGATGAGGGTTTGTGTGAAAAGGCAAGGATGTGAATAGACACATTCTCATGGTCTTGGTCTATATCAGCAGTTCTCAACCTGTGTGTCCAAACCCATTGGGGATTGCATATCAGATATTTACAGTATGATTCATAACAGCAAAATTACAGTTATGAGGTGGCAACTAAATAATTTTATGATTGGGAGTCAGCACAACATGAGGAAGTGTATTAAAGGGTCACAGCTTTAAGAAAGTTGAGAACCACTGGTCTATATACTTTTAAATAGGAGTTAGACATGATTTAATGAATACAAAGTACCGAGGAGTTTCCCACACCCTAGAAAGAAAGGATGCACACCATGAGAATTTATTTAAGTTGTGTAGCAAACACACTGATTCACCAACCCCTCCTTACTTAGACTTTTCAAATAGTCACAGATACAGTCCAGGAGATTGCATTTGAGCAACTTGCACAGTGTTGTGCTGGGATGTGGGGAGAGCTTCTGGGTCATACAATTGTTTCAGGGTAATCCTGGCAAGAGATGATACGGGAAGAAACACATTTAAAAGTTTCTAGGGGGCACAAACAAGATACAAGCTTTGTCTTACTGGTCTTGAAAACACATTAAGTATCATATTTTGCATTTCCGGGTTTTCTTTTGTGTGTTTATGTGCCTGTATGTCTGATTATGAAATAGTAGATGCTAAGAACATTCAGAGAGCCACAGGAATATGCACAATTAAGTTGCCAAAAATGTTGGTGATTTCATTGTCAATGAATCAGAATCATATGACTTAAATTACCACAAAATTTGTCTTTAGAATTTAATGAAAACTGTCTTTGGCAAATATTTGCTTGGTGTTATCAGGGAGAAGGCTGGATGCAGACCTAGGAGAGACTGGCACACAGTCTTCACTTGCTGGGCTCCTGGCAGCAGGAGACATAGCTGTAGCATCCTGACCTTTAGGGTCAATCCTGTCCGCCCCTGCTTCCAGTCTGTTGCCCAGTGACTGGGCTTTACCCAGCCCTAGCTATAGTTCCACTGACCTTTGTCAAGGATCTCTGCTCTGCTGTCCCCTTCTGGGAGCCTCCAACCCCAAACATTCATTCCTGGGGCTCAGGGGAAAGCTGTATTTAGTGACTATCTATCTACCCTCATTCCTGATACCCTGATAGAGCACACTGATGGCTCCTTCTGGATCTCCAAATTTCCCTATTTTTCTGGAAGTTCTTCAGGGAACCTATGTATTCTATAATTCCACACAGTTCTCAGGAACCTGTATGCTCCTCAGGAGCTCATAGGCCCGTATCCTGCTGTACTTCCTTTATTTCTCATGAGGGTACAGTGGGAGAAAACTCCATTGGCCAAATGCTGTGACTGTCTCGGTGTAAACCCCACTAACAGTTGCTACATAATCAAAGGACCTCACTCTACAGATTAAAAAAAAAAAAAAAAAAGACCAAACATGTCATCCAATCATCACAGAGACACTTGGCCCCATCACATTTCAATGTGCATCGATGTTCTCTCCTACCTGCTGATCTAAGCTGTTCCCTTCCCTAACACAAGTCCTCTGCTTCTTAGAAACTGTGGAAGCAGTGTGGAGCATGGGGTCCCTGTGCTGCCCAACTTTTCTTAGTTTTCATATAAACCAATTTAAACCAATCCTGGCCAAGATGCCCCACCAATCTGTTTCCCCATACTGTTCAGTGGGGTCATGGCTAGCCTCCATTGCACCACGGTAACATGAAGCTTGAGTTAACCCTTCCTCTCTAACCAAGCGCTACTTTATAACATACGTACTGTTACCTGCTCCAGCCTAGGCAGGAGGGCCCCTGTGTGAGACGGATGCCACACACCTCAGCACAGAGGCATAACTTGGAACATGGGACTCCTTTCACACAGGCAAGCCACACTCCACATCAGCTGCATGGACACACAGATTCCAGGGACAGTCTTCTCTATTCATTACTCTTGACAGCATAGGAGGTCAATGGGACTCGTTCATTCCAGCCCCAGTGGAAGCCACCTCTTACCTTCAAGTGCAGCCATTCTTCCCTTCCAGGGAGCTCTCTCCACAGGACAGTGACTTCTCCTTTGGGTCTTTTTCATGCCCTGAAGTTTTAATGAAATTACCTGACAATTCTTCTGACAAGAGTGTAAACCCTTCTGGAAGTACAGGGTGTCTACATGGTCTATTCTCAGTGTCCTGTGATGAAACCATCTTGTTAAATAAGAAACACAGAGCCAATTGCAGAGTTAAAAGCCAAGAGGTCAGAGCAATAGCTGAGAGCTGAAAACCTTATCCTTCATTGCTGCTCTGTCTTTCCTCTCTACAAGAGAGCTACTTCCTATGTCCTGTCTTTTATATAGACTTTCTGTTCTGCCTTCTCATTGGTTGTAAACCAGCCACATGACCTCCTCGTCACTGCCTGTCTGTACAGACCTCCAGGTCTTCTATGGTTGGTATTGAGATTAAAGGCATGTGTCGCCATGCTGGCTGTATCCTTGAACACACAGAGGTCCTACCTAGCTCTGCCTCCCAAGTGCTGGGATTAAAGGTGTGCATCACCACCACCCAGCTTCTGCTATGGCTTGCTCTGACCCCAAGGCAACTTTATTAATACACAAATAAAATCACATTTCAATACAAATAAAATATCATCACAGTGTCCTTTATACATTGACGCTCAAAGTGGAGTTACATTAAATTCAACAAATACTCCCGAGGCTGCTATATGTGGTGGGTATTGTGTTCCCTGAAACATTGTGTGTCCCCCAAAATAAACATATCTGGGGTCAGAGAACAGCCAGCCACTAGAACAGAGCCAAAAATGGTGGCTAGAAAATGGGTCAGAGCAAGCCATAACAGAAGTTGGGCGGTGGTAGCACACGCCTTTAATCCCAGCACTTGGGAGGCAGAGTCAGGTGGATCTCTGTGTGTTCAAGGCCACTTTAGAAACAGCTAAGCATGGTGACCCCCATGCCTTTAATCTCAGAAACCCAACCTTTAATCCCAGGGAGTGGGATCAGAAAGAGAAAGGTGTATAAGGCTTGAGGACCAGGAACTAAGTGGGTAAACCATGTAGTTAGTTAAGCATCTGGTTGGTTAAGTGTTCAGGCTTTGGAGCAACACAGTTCAGCTGAGATTCATGTGAAGGAGGACTCAGAAGCTTCCGGCCTGAGGAAATAGGATCACCTGAGGAACTAGCAAGGTAAGATAGCTGTGGCTTGTTCTGCTTCTCTGATCTTCCAGCATTCACCCCAATAACCTACCTCGGGTTTGATTTTATTAATAAGACCATTTAATATTCCTGCTACACCTATACTGTGCCAAGTGTGGACAAGATGTCTCTGCATCATCAGAAGAGATAAGCAGGCAGGCTTCAGCATTGCTGGAAAAAGAGCTTAGACCAACTTTCTGTGCTCCTTACAAGGGTCAACCTAAGACAAAGCTGTGGCACCCCACTCCAAATACACCCAGGAAGACCACATGACTCCTTGAGTTACTACACTTATTTCTTCTGTAGGAAAAGCCCATGGTTTGCCTGTGCCCCTTCCTGCTGGAAAGGCCATCCTACCCTGTCTGTTTAGCACCCCAGCACCCTGCCTTCATTGCTCCTAGAGGCTGATGGGAAGAAGATGAAGGATGAGGGGGCACAAGGCAGAGTCTGACCTGCTCTATATGGCTAGACACTTGCTGATTGGATGCTAAGTAGATGGTGGCATTGTTTTCCCAGAGAGCTTCCTTTCAGCTTCCTAAGAGAGGCCCCATGAGGCTGAGCCTTTTAAAAAGAGTGAGGGCAAAACAAAAAACAATGGAAGTTGCCGTGCTTTATAAATGGCCATATTATTCTTAGAATGAGCCCCTGTCCTGGAGCCCTGAAAGGTGCTGATTTGACACAATTTAATGAGGCAAGATCAATGGGTCTTGAAGTTCCCGAGAGCTGGACAGATGTTCCTAGTGGCCTTGCTTGTGAATCTAGGTTCCAAGTGGGACTTGCCGCTGCCTGGGGCTTGACTGAGAATTTCATTAACAATAAACTGAGAATGAAGAGAAACCCTGGGGTAGAAAATGAAAATAGTGATAAACAAAGGGAACCATGGTTTAAAGGGAAGGAAGACAGCCTTCCAGGTGTGGCCAGGATCAATCTGTCCCTAGCCCAGAGGAAAGGATGGTATATAAGATTTCATCTCCCACCCACCACAGTAGAGCTGCCCCTCAAATCACACTGATTCCAAATGAAAGCTAATTTCAAAATAGATATGTCAGACAATGCATGCTTCCCACTTGCTCACTTAGCAGACTAAACATCGGACACTTCAGGCCCCATAGTGAAGGCTGTTATAGCCAAGACAGGCCATCAGCACCCTGGGGAAGTTTTACAGTGAGCAACAACAGAGAGACAGCAAGCCATTGTTGTCTGTTCCTCCAGAGGGATGCAGGAGGACAGAGTGCTGAGGGCTGTGAGTCTGTCTGATGAAGCTGTTTACCCCCATGGTGGATGGATTCACAAAGAGGCCATCTATTGTGGCAGGTGCTCCCTGGACCTCCCATCTGGAGTATAATGATGGAAGGCATCCTTCCTCTGTGGTCCAAGATGAACATGTGATCTTGGACCTCCAGTCTGTACATCTGTCAGATGGTACTCCTCATCCAAACCTTTTCATTACATCAGCCACTGTCCAGTGCTCTCAGAAGTTTTTGTTCATATGTTGGGTTATCACTTCATCAGGTACACATAGCTCTATACACAAATGCCTGCACACAGGCCTCTATATACACTATCTACATGCTAGTCCTAAACATGGATCTCTGAATAGAGACATTTGCACCCAACCCTTGCACATAACTTGTGTACATAGCCCAACACTTATATCCCTGCCTATAGATATTTTCACACACAACCCTATAAATACACTATACATGCCTGATCACAAGGCCCTGAAGACACAGCCCTGGACACACTCCTGCACACACTCTCCTGCATATAAACCTTATCACACATCCCTTAGCAGACACAGTCTGTCTGATTCTGCTCTTCCTGGCATCCCCTGGAGCCCTAAATCCCATACACTAGGGCAGACAGAAAGTCTCATCCATCATCCTCTCTGTAAGTAGTCAAGGTACCTTGGCATCATCCATATAGGCCCCTGGAGGTCACCAATGGCCACATAGTCTCAACACTATCATGAAAGCACAGTTTACCTTTCACAAGGCCTTGGCATTGAGGACTGATGCTCTAGGATGCACACAGCAGCAGGTCTGAGACACAAGCCTTGAAGGCTCAGCTGAAGTGTCTCTTGCCAAATAAATGAAGGACTATTCTAGTTTCTTCTGACAGCACTTCCAGAAAATGTCATTTTAGTGATACAAGTGGGAGATGAAGATGGGCTACCCAGAAGTTAAGAATTTGGAGTGAGAATTCCAGCATGAAACCATTCACTCAAGTGCCTAGACTCATGGTACCAGGTAAAGCTGGCAAATCTGTAATCAGTACGTCTCCTTTCCCACACAGT
Source organism: Onychomys torridus (assembly GCF_903995425.1). NCBI lineage: Eukaryota > Metazoa > Chordata > Mammalia > Rodentia > Cricetidae > Onychomys > Onychomys torridus. The sequence continues at coordinate 75,605,183 of NC_050457.1, read as the reverse complement.
CACCTCGAGGGGTGCTCTGACACCCACTAGCAGGTGGCCAGGAGCTTCTCCACACAAGGTTCTATAGAACTCAGTCAGGGCTTGAGAGGAAAATAAGTTCCAGCTGAACCTGGACAGAACTCAAAAGTGGACCGAGGTCCCCTAGAGTTTCCTGCAGTGTCTTTTACCTGATTTTCCCCGTGCTTCCTTCCATCAGCTCTTTGGGTCCCTTGGCCCCACACAGAACTCTCTCAAGGGCCTTGCCCCAGTAACAGTGTCTATTTGAATACCAGTGGCTTCTATGAAAGCAAAAGCCTGTCTCATCTCTCTTTTCGTCTTTCAGACCTGGAACAAACCTGTCGCCCCTGGGGTGTGAGGAATCTTTGTGGTGACTTTGATTTTTCACACCCCTTGTGCGCTCTTCCTGTAGTTCCTCCCCAGAGCAAGGCCAAGGTGTGAAAAGCAAAGAGGGCCCTTGCCATGCTCTCAAAAGTGAGCCAGCCTGTTAATGTGTCAGACAGGCCTGCCTCAGATGTGGCTCCTGGGATTGGAGAGGGCTCACCTGGCTAGTGCCACAACAGTGGCCATTCCATGGAGCCAGCAATAGTGTTCTGTGCTTGGAGTAAGGCTTGAATTACACTATTCAGAGTAATTCTTGATTCTTCTGCACAAAGGGAGACAGGCTGGCTGGGATTTGGGGTCCAAGGCCCTCATGGTGGGTGATGAGGACTTAACTCTCAGAGCATGGCATTCTTAGCACAGTCAGTTATTGTAGATAGTTCCCTTAATGTGTAGATCATTGTGTTGAAGCAATGGTCAACGACCAGGGACTAAACACCCAGGGATGCCTCTCTCAGCCTCTTATGCACACAGGTGTAATCTGCCTGATGTTTACTCAGATGTGGACCCTGGAGGATGAGTGGGTATATGGGTGGTTTCTGGAGGGTATGGCTCCGAAGGAAGACTTAAGCTCTTCAAGGTATGTACATCCTTGGAGACCCCAGCCAGCTTCTTTCAAAACAGCATTGTGCAGAGCCCAGAGGCACCTTGAGTAAACCCCAAGCTTTTATCTACAAATCCAATCTCTGCATAAAGTTTACAAGGTGGCTCTCAGAGCTGCTCATTAGGTACACACTGTTGGTGGACTTGTGTCTGGAAAGTCTGAATGCAATGGCTTAATTGTCACTTACCCCTGTATTCACTGTGGCAAAGCCTCCCTGCCAGTGGGCCCCCAAAGGCTACTTTACTGTGTTGAGCTGGACTTTTCCATGTCCTTGGATGCCATGGAAAATCACCACCAGCCGTGAAGCTCAAAATTGCCAGGTATATTCTCTCATCATTCCAGAAGTCCAGATTCATGGTCCCCACAGGAATACCTCCACACAGATCTTCTTTGTCTCCCTTTGATCCTGGTGGCTCCCGCTGCTCCTGGGCTTACGTTGGCCTCATTGGTTTCACTCCAGTCTCCGCTGCTGCATCCCTCAGCTCCCACCCTGCTTGTCTGCTGCATGTCCACCTTCCAGTCAGTGTGGAGGCCATGTGGCCTATCTCCTACCCCTTCCACAAGGTGTCTACACCCGACTGCTGTGTAGGTAGAGTCTCACCCTAGCTCTACTTCAGCATGGTATATGAAGGTGTGGAGCCATTGGTGTTGGATATCCTCAGCTCAAGTTCTTTAATAGTGTCTCCTGGAAGATGCTTCCTCATGAAGATCGAGTCCAAAGGATTCCGTTAGCATCTCCCTGGGGTCCCATTTCAGCCACTGTGTCTGCATGGGTAAGGTCCAAGCACAGTGTGCATCCAGCACTCTATTCAGGGCATCCTTAGCATGGTCCCTCCTTTGTCCTCTTTGAATGACAGCACCTTCTTTGTTGAGCAGGGTTGGGGGAAATGAGGCAAGCAGAAGCATGTTGGGACTACTGTGGAAAACAACAACATCTGCTGTGTCCCCCTGTTTTCAATCACTTATAAATTATACAACAAAGGTGTCTGCACTTAACACATGATTGCCTGACCCTGAAAAGACAGAGGGTATCGGAAATTCCAGAGTGAGAGGATCTGAGATGGGACAGGGACTGAAGACGTGTATGGACTGTGAACACAGCTGGCTGTTTGGGGCTGCTCCTTCTAAAGCATGCATCAGGTTCTCCTGCCACTCAGAGCCAGTCTTACACCTGGGAAGTCACACAGTGGCCATATCTCCATTCTCTTCCTACTCAGGTCAGCAGGAGCATCAGACAAGGGCCATGGTGCTGGAAAAGCACACTCTACAGGCAAGAATGGACGCCCTGAGCATTTCAGCATCAGCAAGCATCACTGCAGGTAGTAGCAAATCTAGCTATACACAGGCCTGCTACATGCCAGGTCTGCCCCTGGCTATCCATGTGACTATCCAGGACCACTGGGGACAGATTCAGGGTATACCCCACATTACTTTTCAACATCAATTTGGAGTCTTCTGGGAAACCAGAACTGGAAGAAAATGGCAGAGAAGCCCAGAACCCCTTGGGAGTAAGAAAAAAAAAAAAAACAGGCAGGGAAAGCTACGAGTAATTAGGGCTTAGAGTTGGCAGGAGGAGGCTGCCAGGCAATTAATTAATATCTAGAGTTTGAACAGTGTCTTTCCACAGTACCTGGAAAGACCCACAGGGATTAGGGAGGGTAGTAGGGAAAGATGGCCAGCAGGCCTAAAAAGTGAGAGAGGCCTTGCCATTGAGCTATTTCACTGACTTGTTTTTTCTCAACCTAATATAATCTCTGGAGTACTGCCAAAGTGAAAATGGGGGTGTGTGAAGTCCATTTGTGCCTATCTGGCTGCTTCTGCATGAGGGCATGCCTGCCAGTCACATGAAGGCATAAGAAAGTCCAGCAGCAAAACAGGACAGCAGGAATAGTAATATATAGTTAAGCCTTGATATCTGCAGAATGTACCCTGCACAGGGCCTGAACTGGAAGTCTGGGGAACCTGGAACTCTGCCTTACTGATTTGAGCGATGTTTGGTTACAGTCAACATTTCAGACACTGAAACATTTGCTGGGGCTCAGAGACACCTGGGATCCAGTGGTTGAAGACTCTACCTTCATATTTACACACACACACACACACACACACACACACACACACACACACACACACACATTGATATTTAAACTTCCCAGAATCCAAAAAATATTCTTGGAATACAAGAAGTTCCTTATAAAGGTATGAGTGAGTTAAATGATGTTCTAGATGTATAACAACTCCTCCAAAGGACTCCATATTGCCATGCAGGAAGATGCATTGGCCCTGTCCATCTGGGTCACAGCTGGTGCTCTGCAAGACTTCTGTGGCTCCATCATGCTTGGGTCTCCAACACCATTAAGCAGGATGCCTGTAGGTCAATCTCTAAAGAAGGTGAGAGCTCCCTATAAGTTCCGAGCATATGCTTCTGGGACAATGCAATACCAGGGGTGGTATGTCTCAGAGAATCCAGCCATTAAGTGAGCCAGAGAGCTCACTCACTGTCTCGTGGCAATGTCAGTGGGGTCCTGTGTACTCTTGCAGTTTTGTGGTAAGCTATTGCTCAATAGCCTAGCTGGCCTGAAATTTTCTGTGTAATCTCAGCTATCACATTCTGCAGCCTTGGCCTTTAAAGGGCTAAGATTACAGGCATGCATCACCCCACTTTCCTGGCTTTCAAATGGTGCTTTTCATGAGTGAGCAGTGTCTTCTGATGATCATAGTGAACATGGGAGGTTCCCCCTATGAGTGGCTTCAGCCCTCATGGCTGTCTGCCTTCCTGTTTTCCTTAAAGTCAATGCTACAAGTAGTCATTCTTCCTGGGTAGTGTTTAATTTGGGGGAAATTGAAATTTGTAAGTCAGTGACAATAGGATTAGAGCTATTAGGATCCAGCAATTGCACCTTGGAGTGCACACGCACCACTCCCGACCTCCACTTCATGGGCCATGTCAGGCCCTCTCAGGGTTGAATCTCAGCCAAAGCTGTCTGATCAGCTGTGCTGCTGCTGGCTGGATCTGGGTTTTGAGTCAAATGAGTTTCCAAAGACAAACAGACGTTCACTAGTGCGAGAAAGACACTTCTCTGCTCGGTGCCTCCATAAGCCACACAGCAGAGGGAGATCGCTCTCTAAGGGTGGAATCTCTCCCCAAGTCTACACTGTCTTTGACGAAGGCTCTAGGCCAAGACCCATCCCTAACCCCACCACCTTTCCTGTTCATAGAGTATAGATTCAAGTAGCACAACATACTAATTACTTTCCTAATTGCTGTGAGAAAACATCTGACAGAAGCAGCCCGGGAAAGGAATGGTTTGTTTTGGCTTAGTTTATGGGCACAGTCCATCCTGGAGGAAAGTCATCGAGCAGAAACATGAGGCAGCTGGTGTCACCACATCTACAACCAGGAAGCAGAGAGAGATGAATGCTGATGAATAACTTCCTCTCTTCCTCTTCCTCTTCCTTCTGGGACTTTAGTACAGAGGATGGTGCCAGAACATTTAAGATGAGTTTTCCCACCTCAGTCTAATAATCTAAAACCTCCCTCTCAGACATGCTCAGAAGTTTGTCTTAGGTGACTCCAAATACCGTGTAGTTGAGATTCACCATTACACACAGGTTCAGAAATGGTTTTCCCATATTCCAAGGAGTGTCCAGGCACTGTGATACCATGAAGTACCGTAGGCTCTCTTTGGAAATGTGTATAAGGTGAGATTTCTTAATTTTTTTTTTTTTTTTTTTTTTGGTTTTTCGAGACAGGGTTTCTCTGTGTAGCTTTGCGCCTTTCCTGGAACTCACTTGGTAGCCCAGGCTGGCCTCGAACTCACAGAGATCCACCTGGCTCTGCCTCCCGAGTGCTGGGATTAAAGGCCTGCACCACCACTGCCGAGTGTGTCTTAATCTTAAATGCACAGGGGCAAGAAGAAGAATGATAAGGAAGTGCAATGATGTCTTTGAATCTGGAGTATCTCCCAATACTTGACTCTCTAAATGAAGTAAGACTTTTAACAGGAGAGACACAGTGGGAGACCTTTAGGCTTTTCATTGATAAGGCAGCCAGTTGGTTCTTATGGTTGTGTTTACATGTGGTTTTGACAGGGCCACCAAGTACCTAGAAATGAGATTGAATACTCCATGTGTGTCCATGAGAGTGCTTCTAAAGGAGAGTTACATTTGAAGCAGCAGTTGAGTAAAGCAAAGTTCTCCACAGGGCTGGTCTCATCCAGTTGTTGAGGGACTGGATCTCACAAAAGGCTGGATATGTGTGATTCATTTTCCAGTTCTGACTGTCTTTGAATTGGGATATACTCTCCTGCTGTAGGCTTGGGTTGGGGCTAGAACTTACGTTGTCAACTCTCTTAGGTTTCCAGCTTTCCAACTTTAGAACTAGTGGCTTTCCAGCTTCCAATATCAGGTTAGCTGGTTGGTTTTGCTCAGATTCTTTATGTGGATGCAACATTCACATAGTTGTGCTTGATAATTCACTTGTGTGTGAAGATGTTCTTTCTCTGACAGGAGAGACACTGGCTGAGCCCCCCTCCTCCTCCTCCTCTTCTTCTTCTCTCTCTCTCTCTCTCTCTCTCTCTCTCTCTCTCTCTCTCTCTCTCTCTGAATATATATGTTTTGCCTTGCTCCTTAAGGAGAGGACCATGAATGTCAGCGAGATTTCTGCCTGATATTGAGGCCCTGGTGTTTGGGACCAATGAAGAGTCAGCACACTACAGTGGGGACACTGGTTGAAACATCGTGTTCATCTTGTAGCCAAAACAAACAAAACCAAAGAGAAAGAACAGGGCTCCATAGTCTGCTTTAGGTTACGTCTCCAGTGACTCAAATGACTCCTACCATGCCCTGTCAAAGGTTCTACCCCTCAAGTTCTGCCATATTTAGTATGAATCTTTCCACCTTAGTCCAGTCTAGAAACTCCTTCTCTTTGGAGAATACTCCAGATCCAAACAACAGTTTCATGAGTCCTCATCTTTGAAATGGAGATGGCTTTCGTATATAAAAATTCAAGACTGAAGAGCAAATTAAAAGAACTTCTAGGTGCTAATCACACGTTCTGACTTCTGGAGATAATCAGATAACTCCAAAGAAGATAGAGATGTAGCCACTGTGCTCCCATCATGAGGCACCCTCCAAACAGTTACACTAACGTGCACATTCAGATGAAAGTTATTTCTTCATTATCAACCTTTGGAATTAATCAAAGTACATTTCCTAAAGAAGAGAAAATAATTTTTCATATGATTCTATGTTCTTGAAATGGAAAAATGCTAGAATTAAAAAAAAATCCATTCTTATTTGACAGTTTGCAGACCTTCAAATCTGGACAAGGTTATTATTGTGTGATTTTGGCTAACTGGATAAAACAAGAGTTTACCAGCTTTTCATTTCTGAGAAAGGACCTGGGTGAGGCTGCCTTTCTGTAGTGGTCCAGGCTTCCCAGAGCTTTGCATCATGCAGACTCCAGAGGAGCCCTATATGAAAGAGCTCCTAGATGGCTCGGGCACAGCAGTGTCTTTAGCACCAAGACACTATTTATTAGCTTTAACTCCTGATGTTATTAGCAGCTGTAATATTTAGCGTTGATTTCTTATAAGGAACTTTCAGGTGAAGCAACTATTTTGTAAGACAGCTATATTTTTTGAAGTTTTTTTTTTTCCCCATCTATAAACCAGACATTTCTTTTATAATGCTTGTTTCCTTGTCTCCTTATTAGATTTGCAAAGGAATTACTCATTGCGGGCAGTTTGTTCGAAAGGCAAATAACTTTTTTAATTTCAACATAAGTTTCTTCATATCTAAGACAACATTCAATGTATAAACTGCTTTCCCTTGTTTTAAGGATTTTAAAGTGGCTTGTTTGCTCTTATAGCTAGCTTTTGTTCTGATCCAAGTTCTCAAGAGGTAAGATTAAGCTTTCTAGCATTGCTTTGAGAAAAAACTTCATTCTGAGCTGAAAAATTTTTGGACAGAATCGTCATCTTTAGCTGAAATACATTTCCCAGAATTCATTTCTCTTCATCAGCTTACTGTTAAGAGCTAGCTTATGGACTCCATTTCCCATAGCTCTTTTTGTGTCCGGGAGTCAACTGGTTCTCTTTTACTGGGCTTGCTTACAAATTCTTGCGTGGGAGGTTTGAACCAAGTTTTTTGCTCTAGCAATGGGAGATTTGAACAAGCATTTTACATTTTCAACTATGGGACATTGGGAGATTTTTGGTTTCTCCTTCATTAGACCCTGCCCCGGATCAGAACCACACCTGCCTCATTAGTGTGCATTGAGGCTGGCATTCCTGATAACAATTTTCCTTGGGGCTTGAGTTTGCCTTAGCTAGTCAGTGGAAAAACAAAAACATTTACAACAGCTTTTCCATAGTTCCTTTGGAGAGATTTTCTCCCACTGGTTTTATTCTCATTTTGCTTGTTCCTTTCCCCCCAGATGCAGAGCTTCAGATATCTCAGGCTGCTCTGTTCCCCTGCTAGCTGCCTTTTGAGGTAGGGGCTTTTCTTTCCCCCCATCTGCCTCACACTGGTTAGTATCATGCCAGCTATGAATTCTTAATTGTATAAATTGAAATATGGAGTGGACAAGTGCTAGTGAAATTGGGATTTTTGCATCCTTCAAAGAACCCAAATATGTAAACAGTCCATCATGTAGGAGAAAGTGTGTGTGTGTGGGGGGGGAGGTATGTGTGTGTGTGTGTGTGTGTGTGCGTCTTATTGAAAGGGGAAAAATAATTTAGAGAGATGAGAGGATAGCACGGGGGAAAGCTGATATTCTTCTGCTATAACGGATAGCCCCAAGTTGTAGAGGCCATTATTTCATGCATTTTCAGAGCAAATGAACTTGACAGATGGCCGTGTCACCCAAACCCCCACCTACCAACTTGATTATGCAGAAAACAATACAATAGAAAAGAAATCATTACTGAAGGAACCTGGTTAGTCCACAGAGGGCTGGGGAATGCAGAAGAACAAAATTACAGTGGTGGAATTGAACAGCAAGAATGCATTTAACATAAAGTGGGTTACTGCAAGGCAATCAGTCATGGCTAAAGCTATTGTCTGGGCTTGCTTGCATGGTATATGAAGTAATCCGTCATCTCCCACAGAATTCATGCTTAGTTTATAGGGGAGAACTACAAAGGTTTCACCAGGACATGTTCGGGTAGCCTTAAGTGGCTCAAGTATGGACCCCAGAAGTGGAACACTGAGCCCTATAGGATGCTCTGGTGTCTCTTGTGTTTGGATTGTGGTAATCACATCACAGGATGTTCCCATCTCACATTTATGTGACAATGCTGTTTGGGAGAGTGTAGGAAGAAGCTTCTGTTGTATTCAGGCTGTGTGTAGCCAGTATGCACACCAAAGCACCAATGATGGAAATGAGGTCAGACACAGAACAGGACTTTCCAATGGTTAAAAAAAGAAACTGCTGTTAATTTAGGGTGATCACTTTGACTGCAGCAGTACATATTCCTAGGAACAGTTGACTCTAAATACACAAGGATTGTCATTGAGTAATAATTGCAGGCGAATGGTTCAGTTGTGTTCTGCTATGCCAAAGGCCATATTCTCCTGTATCTAAGATATTCCAAAAAGCCTTGATGAAGAGCTATAGGCAATTGGTGACTCCAAGGGAGGTTTTCTTTGGGGACATGACCACCAGTAGGACTATGTCCCAGCAGAGAACCAACCTTTACTCTTTAAGAACTCTTCAGTTTCCCCTGCTTCCTTCCTGAAAACAGATAGTATTTAGATACATTTTTCCTCCTTCAGAATGGTTTCTTTCCCACTTCAAACACCTTCTGCATTCATGGCTGCTCCTTAGAGGACACAGCTCTGGCAGAAAGAAAGCCACCTTATGCACTTTGCACTTATGTCCCAGAACCCTTTCTCACTGAAGAAATTCCAAACATGTTGAAAGATAATCTGCTATTCCAGATCCAGAATGCAATGCCAATGGTTAGGTACATCACAAATGATTGTGGGACAGAGGCAGGGACTTGTGACTGCTGCTTGTCTGTCTGTGATAGACAATGATAGTTTAATGATTATGAGGATCTCAGAAGTTAGAATAAAGATGGTCTCTCATGGGTCTCTTGCTCAAAGAAGCTTCTTTACATCTGTCCCAAGAGCCTGCATTCACTGAACATCATCCCAACAGAAGCTGCCATCAGGATCGGACTGTGAGTGGCCTCTAGGGACACTGGCTGTCCCTTTCAAAGGATGCCAAGCAATCATGAGCTGAATAAGAGCCAAAACCAAGAGGACAGGGAACAGAGACTGGGACAGGTGGTTGCTGCTAGTTAGGAGTCATTCTGCAGGGTTCATGTGCCACTGAACTCCTGTCCTATGAGTTGGTGACAGTAATTTAGGTAGTTAGCTGCAGGTCATTGGAATACATCCTCTTCTTAAAAAGACAAAGGGATGTTTAGTCACTGAGCCGGAAGCAGGCACTCATATGGGACCCAAACTTGGGCTTTCTGATGGTGGAAGCCAGTCTTGTTCCATCTACCTCCCCTTTAGTTAGATTAAACAGACAGCTTGGCCAGTGTTACCTGACCTAAGGCTCAGTGATGGTTCATTTCAGTTGTCAGCTTGATTGGCATTCATGAGGCTCACCTTGGATACATTTCCAGACAGATTTAACAGAAGAAAATAGACTGACTTTAAACATGGGTGTCAGCATACCATGGCTGGGGTCTCAGACTGAAGAAAAACAAGAAAGAGAAAGCTACTTGAGAGTCAGAGTAGGCATTTCTCTTTGATTCCTAGTGAGCTGTGATGTGAGGAGTCCCAGAAACATGTCCTCACCACCATGAACTCTGCCGTGCCTTCCTCACCCTGGTGGACTAAACCTCTTCAGACTGTGAGACAACACAAGCCCTTCCTCCTGTTTGTTGCTTCTCTTTGGGTATTTTGTCACAGCAATGGGAAATGTGACTAATGCAGGATGCAATGTCGTATAAGCTGGGAAGAGATTCATCGTGTTTAGAGTCACTAGTCTGGGCTAGTATTTACGTGGAGGTCGCCTGCTGTGTGAGTTTCATATGGTTTTCATAACAAGTAATTAAACATTGGACAGCTCCAGTGACATTGGCACATTTATTATCCTTTAGTTCAAGAGGCCTTCCATCAGGAGGAGTCTCATTTCCCCCACAGGCCCCAGATAACACTGGTCCCGGCTCTTTCCACCTCTAGGCTCCCATGCTGTCTAGTCCATGGCAGCATCACTCCATGTTTCTTCCTTCCAAGGACACTTGGGCATCTTCTGCCTTTGTTAGACTCTTCTCTGGACCACTAATTGTGTCCGTCCCAATGGTAATGTAGAAAGCCTAACCTCACCATCACCTCGTCAGGAGAAGATAAGCAAGATTAGACAATACCATAGGTGCGTCTTAATCCTAAACTCAAAGCCACAAAGATCCTTTTCCAAATACAGTGGTCTCAACAGACCATGCAGGGCTAGAGGGAACAGTGTTCAACCCCGGTTCTCTGAGGGGAAGTTCCTGAGCACATGAGGGAAGCATAGACTGTCTCCATTCAGGGTGCAGGTGTGAGTCACATTCAGCCAGAGGTGGTCTCCCTGGGCCCTGTAGTAGAATCCCCTGCTGCTTACCACTCCACACCCAGCTCATCTGGGACCTGCCACCCTTTGTTTTGCAGGAGTAGAACGTCTGCCTTCACTTGGTGATACCCTTGAATGTTCTGAGCTAAGGATCCCAGAGGGCCAGTTCAAAGAGGGAGCTCCACTGGGCTCCACTTTGAGTCTCTTTAGTAAAGTCCTCACAAGGGGATCCTAGTTCAGGGCTCCGCTCTTCCTCCGCCAGCCCCAGCTCCATCTATCTCTCTCTTTCTCTCCCCTCACTGCCTTCCTCTTTCTCTCCCTGCCCTCTCCCTGTTTTTCTGTCTCTATGTAGCCTGTCTTTTGATCTGAGGTGAGTGACTTTGGGGTGAGCTTTTAGCTGTAGGCTCTCATCAAAGTCTTGTGTTTTGTAACCTAGAAATCTCTCTGTGTGTCTGTGAAGCTGGAGAGCTTCCTGCTTCAACTTGCAGGGGACTAAGGGTGTTCTCGTCAGAATGCCAGAGCAGCTCTGGGCGCTGCGGGAGGCAGGCAGGAGTCTAAATTCCTTAATTCACATCTTCATCTCTTTTCCACTCAGCCCAGAATCCATGATGAAGCCCCCCACACAAGCAAACAGACCTCTGAACACATTTCTGGAAGGATTTCATTGGTCACAGTTGAAGCTCCCACTGTCTCCTCTGAAGCCCATATGCTGCTGAGCTTCCCCCATGTTTTCCAGAGTGCCTTGACATCACTCCTTCATGAGGTTATATGAACTCCAAATAACCTGGGAAACTTGGAAAGAGTGTCCAACGTGACCTCTACTTCTCGTCTTTGCCAACAAGAGGCCAGTTTCAGGGCACACACTTGTATCTTCAGTGCAGTATTTATCTTAAATGCAAATCAGATGCAGTGCGTCCTGAAATCCCTGATGAGAGCAGTCTGACAGAACACAAGCATGAGGTCTACACTCTAGAGGCACATTTCCTGGACTAAGACGGCATCTGACCCTGCCATAACTTCTTGAACAATGTGATCCACTCATCGGGAAGGGATAGACACCTACAGCTCTTTTTATCCAAGCTCATGTCAAAATTTGCAGCATTTGTTTACTTATATATTGATCAATTTACTTGTGTGTGTGTGTGTGTGTGTGTGTGTGTATGTGTGTGTGTGTGTGTGTTCTACAAGCTTGAGGGTTCTGTCTCCACTTCCCATCCTGCCATAGGACTACTAGAATTTTTGGCTCATATTTCCAGGCCTGGCTTTTGCATGAGTTCTTGGGATTTGAACTCGGGTCTTCCCAGCCTCCAAATTTCTACTAGTAAGGTCAGTGTTCAGTGAACAGCACACAGCTGTTACTGAGTAGATGTGCTAAATCTTTATAGCGAGCAGTGATGATGTAAATGAGAGCCCAAGCATCTACACAGCCGTCAAGAAGCTGGAACTCTGCCTTCAGTAGAAGAATACAAATATGAATAGCTGGATCACTGTTCAGGAGCAGGTCCACAGGTCTCAGCACAGGTGACCTCTTTATTTGGGATCCATGTCAAGATTTCATGGAAGAACAGATATCCAAAAGACAGAAGTCTACACTCAGATGAAAGGTACCAGGCCTGCCTAGTCTCCAGCCAGATTTAGAATCCTGGATCAGCATCCTGACCAGCAGGTTCCTAGAGGCAGAAGGTACACTCCCCAGAAGTCATGGATGTGACCCCAGTGGGGAAGGATGTGAGGGTGCTCCCCACCCATCACCAATTGCACAGATGCTAAGGGTATGTGAAGGTCAACAGTCAGCTTCTGGAAGAAGTCTGCTTAGCCTCTGAGTCTCTGTAACAGATAAGAAAGCCCCATAGTATTAGCAGAGGTTGCTATCGTCTAGAAGGCCTCGTTTTTGTCGCTACAGAGTGCCAGGAGACACTAAGAGCCTACCCCTAAAAATAAGACCTAGCTTACCCTCACAGGCCCCTGTCTTCTTCTCTGGGCTGGCCTGTGCTCACACCTTCATCTTGAGGTCAACCGTCCAGTCATTGAACAGGTCATGACCATGATTAATGATACTGAGGAATATACATGTTCAGATCCTGTTCAGAGATGTCACCTCTTCTCACTGGGCTTAGATGCTTCTGGGTGGTGAGCTGCACTATGGTGTATTAGTATGGAGAGAAGCAAGCAGGCAGAGACATTCCCTGGGAAGAGAACGGCAGGGCTAGTGCTAAAGGTCAGAGGTGTCTCTAAGAGCAAGGATGAAGGTGGAAGTGCCCAGATGATAGAACTGGACAGGGACTACAGACATGGGTCACCCAGATAAGGATAGCAGGTGCCATTTGGGACTTAAGTGGTGAAGAGTGCATAGTGGCCTGCCTCCTGTATCCACAGTCTGGGCAGACTAGGGGTGGTATAAATAACAATCACAGAAATAAGCATGTGTGCTGTGTGTGGAGCCCACTGCATGACAACAGAGTGAAGGTTGCTTGAGTGGCCAGGGAGAGGCTAGGGAAAGGGTGGGCTTATGGCTGCTGGCCCTCGGTGCATGAAAGGGAGGTGTTATAGCCTGTGGAGGTATGGAGCACCAGCAAGGGTTCAGGAAGGCGTGATCAGTGCATGTCCAGAGGCAACCTCCTCTGTGTGATGGCTCCCCATCACCTCAGCCTGAGCATAGGTTTAGAGTTCATCAATACGTAGGGGTCTACTTAGATTCATTGTTCATCTCAGAATGCTGTGTAAAGAAAGGCACCATGAGACCAATCAGTGTCCTCTCCTCACCACATGTGCACACCAACCAGGCCACTGTGAATATATGATCCACCCTATGGCCACGTACACACACGCTGAGCAACTGTACAGGGCAGCATCACAAGCTCACTCAACAGGATGTGCTCCTGATGAGTCTCAGCCCACACAAAGCAAGCAACAGGACAGTTGAACCAGTATCAGACATGTGCTCGTCATGGAAGCAGAAAGGGGTCACACTGTACTGGAAACAGGGCCACCTGGTTCCTGTCCTGCCAGCTGTATGCCAAGAGGAAGCTGCCTATATGTCTACTGTATCCTCATCGCCATCATCGGTGAGGGTCAGCCCTGCCCTAGAACACTGCTCTGCACTGATCCACACCCACTTAGCAGGGCAGCAGAAGGACAGGGCTGCAGACAGTCCAGAGGTGTTCCATCTCTGCCCAGGGCACACATTTGCACGACAGTAGGTCAATAAAGCCATCTTCATATATCCAGAGTCCTGTCCTCCTGGAGGAGTCAGGGACAGCTCTATCAGCATAACTTTTTAAAATAATGACATAAGTATCTATCATTTCACTATATATGAATTTTTTAATATTTCCAATATAGAAGATGCTGGATGTGGAATTTCAGAAGATATGGCTCTGCTTAGCCTTGGGGCCTTTTGATTCCACTAAAGTGTTTTTTATCAGGTTTCATCTGCCTTATTGGAAGATGGGGACAGGGCCTTATTGGAAGACGAGTGGAAATTTGTCAAGCATTTACCCATGCTATCTGTCTCAAGCACAATTCACTGAAGACTTAATTATGGCAGTGAGGTTTGCATGTCAAGAGCTCTGGGGTACTGTGTCCTGAAAAAGACTGTGGGTGAGTGCAATTTCAAATGCCCCTCCATGTAGGGAAACGGGAGCAAGCAGGAAAGAGTTTCACCATACTCAAGAATCTGTGAGGAATCCTCTCTGGGGATGGATAGAAACCACTGGTGTTTGCATTCTGGGCCCAGAGAGACTGGAGTCAAGGCTGAAAATGCAACTGCCTATGTGAGCAAGTCTAAGACACAACTGCTTTCTCCAAGGAAAAAAGTTAACTTTCCAGAAAAGGTTTGTGCTTGGGGTAGGATGAAGAGGATGGAGAAGACGACAATTGGGGTAGGTTTTGGGAGACTGGGCAGGAGGAGAGTCAAACACTGCAGGGGCCTCAGTGGGCATAAGGGGAGGTTTCCGCATCTGGTCTTTAATGGGAGTGTCCCAAGTGTGTCCAGTCATGGCTACATCCAGTCAAAGACAGCTATGACCCAGCACAGTATCATGAACTTAGCGGAAACACTATGGGATAATTTTGCTAATCAGACTGCAAAGTGAACTTTGTAGATGACAATTTCATGTCACAATATCATGGGTTGATATGCCAGGAACTTTATTCAATGGATCACAGACTAGGAGCTCCTCTGACACTTCAAGCTTACTGGAAAACACTGGTTTTCATAACTACCTCCCCCAGGGGATGGATGGTCCTGGTGCAAGCTCCTGCTGAGAACTAGTGTTCTGGAAGATGGCTTCCAGCTGAATGGAAAAGGGAGTTGGAGAAGTCCGTTTCTGTTTTGGGGGTCTGTGTGGTTTGTGTACAGACTGAAAATCTAACAAGGGAGGTTTTTGCCATTTCCAAACTCCTATTAGGAAAGGTGTTTTGCCTCATCAGGCCTTCACCTGGTCCAGTCCCATAGTGGGTTGTGTTTGTCCTTGCTCAAGGACAGAGCTTATGCCAGAGACAATCACCCCTTAGGGTTACACTCCATTTTACCAGGAGTCAGTTGAAACAAAGCTTTTCTCAAAGAGATGCTTTCTCTGACAGAGAAGAAACCTTTACTCCTGGATAGTTCTGTTTCACCCTGGCTGGGCTCTTTCTCCAGACAGCGTTCTGACTCAGCACAACTGCTTCACACACAGTTCAGCTTTACTGCTTTCCCAGAAATGTCTTTACTCTGATAGGAAAGCTTTACTCAGAATTCTTTTTGCAGCTGTGGACCTATCAACTCCGGGACTTGTAAGAAAGCAGAAAATTGTGCCATTCCCACTGGCTTTAGCTGTGTTTGTTCATTAACAATCTTCCCCTGGGTCCTGCACCTTCCTGCCTCAGCTCTGTGCTCCAGGAAGTTTACAAATGCAGGAACCCTAGTATCCCCGACATGCACTCCAACTCAGAGATGCTGGCCAGTCACCTCTGGGTTTTTGGTGAGAAGGGAGGATACCATGCTAACAGTTTGTATCACTTCAGGGAATCTTTGCATTAGGGCAATTAGGAGCACCTTTTCATGCTGAAATGCTCACTCAGAAACAAAACCATTGATGCCTCAGCTCACTGTAACTGAAAAGCTTTCCTTTTTTGCTTTTCTCAGGTAAGGTTTTCTGCCCTTTGGGCTCTGTAGCTTTTCACCCACACTCTCCCAGGGTTTCCCTCAGGGGACTCTGACCCACTGTCTTTTACTAGCTTGAAGAGACAGAGCTTAGAGGTTTTTAGGAACTTGTCCCTGCCTCCTGCATTGCAGGGAGGATTTTTAAAGCTTGAAAGAGAAGTTAGGTTTTGCTGTCTTAAGAGGTTTGTTGTTTTCCCTTAGAACTAATCACAGGTGGTCCCCATACTAATATCTTCAGGTGATTCTAATTTTTGTCCTTTTGAGAAGTTAAAGGTTTAATTTTTAAGTTTTTTAAGAGAGAAAGATTAAGGCTTTTTAAGAGAGATTTTTCCCCCAAATTTTCCAAGAAAAGCTTTTAAGTTTAAAATTTTTTTCCCCAGAAGAGAAAGACCAACTTTTCCCCAAAGCTTCCCAACTTTAAATTTTGGCTTTTTACATCTGCATTTTTACGTCAGGGAGAAATCACTTTCTCCTGCTGCTTGGACTTAGCATTTCAGCTGTCCCCAGGTCAAAAGCTTCCATAGGAAACTTTTTCTTCCCCATAAGCTCAAAGAAGAGCTTTTTTACTACCAATAAAGCCCAAAGAGATTTTTCCCCAGTTTGCATTCATAGCCCCCAAGTTAGAAAATTGAAGAGTTTTTCTGTCTAGTTGCCTTATTTTTCAACAATCTTACACTTCTAAGTTTTTCCTACACTATATTACTATGCAATACCTTATACTTATTTTCACAGATAGAAATTGAGAAAGAGATAGACAGAAAATTTTGACACAAGAGAATTTTGCGCTGTAGCATCAGACATCCTCCCATTCCGTTTTCCTTTTCTCTCAAGGATAAAACCCCTGCCCGTCAATAATATATATATATATATATATATATATATATATATATATATATATATATATATATATATATTTCCAATTACACTGGCATGCCACTTTCCACTGGCAGGGCTGACTCATACTTTTGCCAAAAACTCTATAGTAAAACTATTATTTTCCTTTATCTTTTGTCCCTATTACTTTGTCTTTAGTATCCCTGTTTTTCTTTAGTCCCCTTTTTTTCTTTTCCCCCTTTTTTGTCTTTAGTCCCTGTTCATGGTGCCATTCTGTGGGGTATTTACCCACCAACCCCACAGCTCCCCAGAGTTTTCTTGAGTGTGAGCAGCAGGAAATATTAGATAGAAGGATTAATAGTACAGAGATAAACAGATAGAAAATAAAGGATAGCCTCGAAAGAGTCTGGAACCTATTCCAACGGGCCCTGACTGTCTCTGACGGTCTCTACCCCAGAGTATTTATAGAGCCGCCAAGGGGTGGAGCAAAAGACCTCTTCCCCAGCACAGCCAAGTGCAGACCATCTCAGACACCTGCACTCAGGCCCGTGGTCCTAATCATCCTCTATGCCAACCTTCTGGGTAAAGCCACAAGGAACCTGAAAACGGGCTCCCATAGCCCTGTCTTCCCCCAGATCTATGCAGGAGTGGGAAGAGGACAGACAGACAAGAGCATAGATTCAACTTAAGCCTTCACCATTTTTGCAGGTCAAGGATGCCTGGCTCCTCACTGACCTGCAGAGGCTCCAGCACAGCCCTGCTCACACTCACAGGGACACTACAGTCATCCAGAGCCGAAGGAGGATAAAAGTGGTCTGTCCATCAAGTCTGCTCCCAGAGCAGAGGGGACAGGCCAGTCTACATTATTCACACATACTCCTTCATTTGTCTCACTGAGTCATAAACCCTTCCAAACTTCTCAATTTCCAAGTGAAATGCAGGGGCACTAGGGGCTTGGCTGAACATTTCTCTATGCCCAGCTTGGCACTGGCACCAGCGCTGCTCTCAACCAGGTCTGGAGACGTAGGGACCAGGCACTGTTTGGACAGTGACTTGATGGCACGTTGGCATTCACATCAACAATATAATATTTAACCTGGCAGGAAAGTACAGAGAAAATACAGGAGATGCACAGTGTCAGCCACTCACCTTCAAATTGTATTTTCTTGTGTTTGCTTGAAAATTTTGAAAGAAATAAAATTCTTAAATAATCTGTTGGGGTCATTCTGTCTTCTTTTATGTTTCCCTTGCTACCTCTCATGTTTAATATTTGATAACCACCTCTTATACATTTTACCCTTGGTCACTGTGTGGTGCTGATGGGTCTCATGTGTAGTAGTGGTACATGTATTATAAAGTCTCTCTCTCTGACACACACACACACACACACACACACACACACACACACACACACACACTACTTCTCATGAATGTATTTGCTTATATCTCTAGATACATATGGTACAGATTCTTTAGGTTGATGTTTATTGCTGATTTTAATACCCTTTTCTTCTCTTTCTCCTTCCCTTCTTTATGCTTTTTCCTCCCTTCTTCTCCTCTCCCCTCCCCTCCCCCTTTTCTTCTTCCCTCTCCTCCCCTCCTCTCCTCTCCCCTTCCCTTTCCTCTCTCCTCTCCTCCTCTCTCCTCTCTTCCCTTCCCTCCTCCCCTCCCCTCCTATCCCCCCCTTCTCTGCCCTCCCCCTTTTCTTCCCTTCCCTCTCCTCTCCTCTGCTCTTCTCTCCCCTTTATTTTTGTTATGGATGGATAGGCCATGCAAAGTTACCACAGGCAGGTGCTCACACCTCAGCCTTATCCCTTGGATTACATTTCCCAGTTACACAGCCCCTGAGCCCAGTGGTCTCTCTGCTCTGAAGTGTACAGTTGGCCCCATGCCGGTGCAGTGAGTTTCAAGCATCCACCGTAGTCAAGGTGCAAGCATAGACATCTCTGCAGCCACCCTGCAGCGACCCTGCACCTTCTGCCCCATGGCAATATACCTACAGTTGGACTACAAGGCACCCTTTCCATCTCTACAGCTTTGTTGGTTCAAGAATGTTATGTTTATTCCAATAGTGTCATGTGTTACCAATCTACAGCTGTGTCTCCAAGCTTATTATTATTGTTATTTTTTGCCCTAAACCATACATAGCTATTGAACATTTCCAGTTGTTTTTCTTTTCCATCTTTCTGTGATTGTATGTCTTTGCATGTATGTGCCTGAGTGAGGTGCACGTGTGGCATGGTGTGCAGTGGAGATCAGAGGAGAACCTCAAGTTCTCATCTCCCACCTTGTTTGAGACAGAGTCTCATTGTTTCCCCCTGCACACGCCAGGCTAGCTGCTCTGTGAGCTTCGTTCTCCCATCTCCTCTCTGTGCCTCCTTCTTGCCTTTGGAATGCTGGGACTGCAGATCCGTTCTGTCAGGCCCAACTTGATGTGGGTGCTTTACCAAATGACACATCTCCCAGACTCTGCCAATTATTTCCCCACATTAATCAATATAACATTTCTTCTTTAATCTGTTGTTGTGGTATTTTATGGCGACTTGCTTCTGAACACTTAAGCCTCCTGTATGCCTAGACAGAGCCCTCTTATCATGAGTATTCGATTATTGTACATGTTGATAACTTCCATTTGCTACCAAATTGTTTACAGTTTTTGTATTTAAGTTAATAAGATGTTGGTCTGCAGTGTGCACACACCCCTATGTGCATGTGTGTGTGTGTGTGTGTGTGTGTGTGTGTGTGTGTGTATGTGCGTGCGCGTGTGCGCATGCATGCACATGTGTATATGATACCTTTGTTTAACTTCCATATATATCATGATAATACTCAAAGAGTACAAATACATCAAAGAGTACTGAATTCCCAGTGTCCCTTACTGTCTGCAGATGTGATAATGTCCTCTCCTTTGTGAGAACCCGCTCTCCCCCTGGTCAGAGCTGTACAGTACATTTGTGTACCAATTTCTAAGTGTGTCCAGGGTCACTGGCTATGGGGGGAAGGGATCCTGGGGCATCCAGTAAGTAACGCTGGGTGAAAATCAAAGAAAGGTGCTTTGTCCACCAACTCTCCCTGCTCCACAGTAGTTTCCAGTGCCTCCTCCACTAGACAGCCACTCATCCTGCTTCTGGATTCTAATGTTGAACCAAGTTTCTGTCCAAGCCACTCACTCCTCACAAGCAGTCATTCAACAAATATGTGAATCACTGCATCAAACAAACACAAGGCATATCTTCACACTGGCTCTAAGGTGTGGAAACTGGCAGGTCTGAGCTCTTCATTCACCATGGGAGCTACATGGAGCTCTGCCCTTGTAGAGATGGGAGCTCAGATGGAGCCAAGAGGAAATAGGCTAGATCCTGGGATAAGTGGGGTCACAAAGACAGAACTCTTCATCTATGGAGCTCCGAGTGTCGTTCATAGTCCCAGGACTTCCCTGTTGTTTATTTAAAAGCACAGAATAGATGTAGGCCCTAAACTATCAAAGTTCTGTTACTTCAAGGCTTATTGGCACTGCAAGATCAGCACACAGCATGAGCACTCTCCATGATTTATGTGAACTCTGCATTAGACTCACAAAATACAGACAAGGCTTGGTAGACTGCACAATGGGCTTTGTGCAAGAATTAAATTAATCATGAAGCCTTTGTGAAGGATTCACCTGCCGCCTTTTTCCCTTCTGGC
Source organism: Onychomys torridus (assembly GCF_903995425.1). Lineage (NCBI taxonomy): Eukaryota > Metazoa > Chordata > Mammalia > Rodentia > Cricetidae > Onychomys > Onychomys torridus. Next base: position 75,584,966 of record NC_050457.1, on the reverse strand, counting down.
TCCTGGCTCCTGATCATGCACTTTCCAGAGTCAAGTGGGAACAAATTGCTTGTGCCCCCCAAACTCCCCACAGAGCACTTTGCTAACATTTGCCCCATTTCTTAAATGGCTTTAAAGCCATCTGCAGTGAGCTGAACAACAGCTCCAAAAGAATGTGTCTGTCTGGGTCTGAACAAATGTAACCGGTAGTTGTGACCTTATTTAGAAACGTGATCTCTGGAGATATGACTATGTTAAAGTCTTGAGTGAAGTCATCTTGGGCTTGTGTCTTAGTTAGGTATTACTGTGAAGAGACACCATGACCACAGCAACTCTTAGAAAAGAAAACATTTAATTGTGGTGACTCACTTACAGTTCAGAGGTTTAATCCACTATCATCATGCCGGGGAGCATGGCAGCATGCAGGCAGACATGGTGCTGGAGCTGAGAGTCCTTAAATCTTGATCCAAAGACAACTGAGATACTGGGTGGTATCTTGAGCATATATGAGACCCCAAAGCTCACCTCCACAGTGACACACTTCCTCCAACAAGGCTACACCTACTCAAACAAGGCCACACCTCCTAATAATGCCACTCCCTTTGGGGACCATTCCCCCCAAACCACCACAGCTTGTATACATGAGATCTAAATCCAATACCATAAAAGGCAGAGGAAAGACACACAGGTCAGAAAGCCATAGGAAATGTAGCAGAGATGGAGTGATGTGACCATGTGCACAGGACTACTTGAGATACAGGAGCCAGCCAGGCAGGGACAGATAATCCTTCCCAGTAAAATGGATGAAGTGTGGCCCATGGAGACCTTACTTAAGGAATACTGACTTCCAAAACCAAAAAGGAAGCCTTCTCTTGATTGATGCCACTGAATTGTAGCCCTAGAGAATGGGAACATACCTACAGTAACACAGTAACATAAACCAAGAAGGTACTAAGAAAAATGGCAAAGGGGGTAGGTAAAGTGATCAGCTTTGTTTACTTCTTAGAAAAAGCTAGGTAGACGCCTCTGGAAGCCCTTGCCATGCCCCTTCTGGCACTAAGAAAGCTTTCTGGGTATCACTTCAGGTTCATGCCCAGGAGGCATTACTGTGAGCACCCTAAGCAGCCTTGTGTGTCAAACATTATCTGTGCAAAAACAGACTTGGTGTGGCTCCTTCCATGAGTACACTCCTCACACCTATCCTTCCAGCACCACACAGTGAGTGGGGGCACTGATCCTGTGTTTGTTTGACTCTAAGAGGGTTGACCAGATGGTCTCTCAACCCGATCCCATTGTCCACCTGACTGGAGTTGAAGCAGAGGGGTGACAGGTCTGGCAAGGCTGGGACTCACTGGTATGTTACACACCTGGAAAAAGAACAAGGCAGTGGGTTATCGTGGGCAGGAGGCTCATGCCCCCGTGTTTGCTATAGGTCTAATGACTTTACCAATGATAGTTAAATTACTTGCTGGAAGACCATACTGCAGGAACTGCCCCGAGCTACCCAGCAGCCAGTGTTGAAGCCAGTGCTCAAGCCTAGGCCCTTGCTCGGAGATATGCCAGCCATGGCTTACAAACCTTGGGGCTAGTAGACTATCAGGCTGAGTGATGGCCAGTGGTCAGTCCCCAAGATAAGAAAATACAGAGGTGGGAAGGATGTGAGAGTAATGGGGTAGAAGTGGGTGGACAAGTCAGCCCCTAGGCATACGTGCGGTTGGGGAAAAGAAGAGGTGAGTCCACACTCCGATGGCCCCATTTTCCAGTGATTCCTCCTTCAGTGTGTGCAGCAGACCCAGGTTTCAACAGCAGAGTCTGTGATCATCATTGCTATTTTAGGCTCTTTGCTTCAGCCTTCAGTGGGAGGATAGTGACCTTGTCAAGGTCACAGTGATCACACTGGGAACAGCATCAGAAGCCATCCTAGCTGGGAGGAGAGCTCTCCTTTCCCTGTCTGCTGACAGCTAGTGGGGCTGTATCCTCCTTTGTAGGAGCTTCCAGCCTGCTACTTCCCTGTTTGACTTTCAGAGGCAAGGTCACCAGATCAAGTTCCCAGTAATGGATACAGCGATCTGTTTTCCCACCGCAGGATCGCGAGCCCTCAGCAATTTGAAGTGTGGCCTGCTAAGCACTTGTTGTACTAAGTGGCATGGATGCTGCACAGCCGAACATCTTGTAAGGCACAGGGGGCGCAGTCAGATCCCCCCCCCCTCCCAGCGCATGCCCCATCTTCCAGATTGCTTGTAACGTGATCCTGCTGGGTCTTGTGTGATGTGAATAGAATTCCTCCAGCTCAGAGGCAGGGACACAGGATGACCACAGGACACTCTAATTGGAGAACATCTGAGGAGATAAGCACCCATTTGTAGGGTGCTTCTGTTTGGCTGGGGGAAGGCAATGGTTCACAAATCCAAATAAAAGGGACATGAAAAAAAAAAAATCCATCATCTACTAGAAACAGGCATGAGGGAGGAGGAGGAGAAGCAAGGTTCCAGAGCTCTTGGATTGGGTGTCCCTGACAGACAGCTAGTCCCACTCCAGGAATGCTCGGTCCTCGGGGCCCAGAACAATTGGCAACCCTGGGGCAAGGAAGTACAGTTGGGTTCAAGCAGATGGATGCTTACTCTGAAGGTGATTCTGCCCCGGCTGGATGACCCATCAGGACAGAATCTACAAGGAATGATTTTCAGAAATGGACAACCTGAGAGGGACTTATCCCAAGGATCCTCTTCATTCCTAGGACTCACAAATGGGAAGAGTGTGAGCACTTTGCAGCTAAGGAATACCACAGTGTTACACCTAAATTGAATGTAATTGGTTCTATAATTAATAGGATACCCAGGGGCTCTCTGAACAGACACATGAAGCATCTATGTAACTACACTGAAACCATCTTCCACCCACCTCCTTGGCTTTTCGCATTCCAAGAATGTCTGTCCTACCACTGGGAGGAAAGGCCCTGATTAAAGATCCTCATACTCCTTCCTATTTAGCCTGAACTGAGGGACCCTGCTGTGAACTAAATAAGCACCCTAAAACATGTCTGCTCAGTCCCTACTGTACCAGTAGAAAAAGGGCATGGGACTAGCATTGCACCTTTGACAAGCACAGAGCAGATACCAGAGTCCCCAGCTTCAGTAAGAGCAGTGCCCATAACAGGCCTGGAAGGCCTGTTTTGTTTACAGCTTTTCCCACCCTGCTCTTTGTCCTCTGGCCTCCATGCACCCACACTCCCTCCTCCTGCTACTTCTCTGCACCTCAGAAGGACTCTTGCAGCCATGGAGTCATTACCAAAGCATGACTTGTCTGTGTAAGAACCTTAAAGCCAGTGTGTACAAGTTAGTCATGGGCTTTTCTGATGATCAGGACAATGAAGTCCTGCTTGTGGTTGGAGCTAGTTGCCTGCCCCCCCCCCCCCATTCTCCCACTGCGACACTGGTGGAGCTGATCCTGGTTGGGATGGGTCTACAGGCTGCTGGAGCAGACAAGGCTGAGGAAAGAGACATCACAGGCATGTCTCTCGAGGCTCTCCTGGGGTTTTCCAAGCATGGCTATCATCAGAACACCTTGAGCTGACTGACCCTTCATGTCATCAGATCCACTACTCTGTTCTGATGATGTGGGAAAGATGAAAGCATTGAATCCCATTTCACTAATCGCCAGAAGTATTGTGAGCAGTTTTCTTAGCAGGTGCCATTTATCCTGAAAAACCTTTTCATTTCAACCCGCATATGTATTTCAAGAGGCATGTGTTCATTCAGTTCCCATTGACTCAGGATACATCCCAGTTATGATGGATAGATTTTTAAGCTCATTCTTTGCTTGTTTCTTTGTTTTAACATATGAACAGTGAAAAGTTCAGCAGTAAACATCCTCTGAGAGCCTGCTCCAGACCTTAGCTCTAAGGCACATGTGCAGGATCTCAGCTCTCCTCCAGGACCTCTCAGCTCATGCCTGGGAAGCAACACAGAGTGGTCCGTGTCCTCCATGAGAATCTTAGGAACAAATTACACATCTGTTTAAGCACAGGAGCTGTGGGGTGGAGAGGTGGATTGTGAATTCGCGCAGGTGTATCTCTAGAGTTCAGTCTTCAGAACCCACGCTAGGTGGGCCTGTAGCCCTAGCTCCTGGGAATCTGATGTCATCTTCCGGCCTCTGCAGGCACCTGCACTTGTGTGTATATACACACCAAGATAAATAAATAAACGATAATAATGTTTTTACTTTAAAAAGACATAAAAATAGGAGCTGTGGCATGTTATAACAAGGGAGTACCAAACAGTACTTAAATCTGTGAACTAGGGTTCCCTGTGCATACACAGGAGTGAGGGGGAGAGAGAATACTGCATACTACATTTTCAGAAACCACTGCTTTCCAAGCTGGGTGGCCGGTATTTACTACACCTGGTGCACCTCAGATAGGGCAGCAGAATTGCAGAAACTGATGTGTGTGTGTGTGTGTGTGTGTGTGTGTGTGTGTGTGTGTGTGTGTGTGTTTGTGCAGTATGAGGGTGAATATGGGGCCACAGATTAATCTTGGGTGCCCTCCTCTATCTCTTTCAATCTTACCTTTTGAGATAGGGTCTCTCACTGAACATGGAGCTCAACAATGCACCTAGCCTAACTAGCCAACAGGACCCAGAGATTGCAAATCTCTGTCTCCCTTATTTAGGACTGTAGGCACTCGCTGGCACACTCAGCTCTAGTCTTGAGTGCTGGGGATCTGAACTCAGGTCCTCATGCTTGGGCAGCAAACACCTTAATGACTGATCCATCTCCCCTGCCCAATGATGGCTTTGTTTTAGAAGACAATTGCACCATCCCATGTTTCATCTCATGCCTATGATACCAAGAGTGTGGTGAGGATATTGGCAGGAAGGTTGCAAATCCCATGACATCCTGGAGTTCAGAGAAGGACCCCTTCTGAATCAGAGTGATGTTGCTGCTGGCATGGATATATCTGACAGTTTTGTATTGTTATCATGACCAATCCATGCAGATGCTATGCTCTTACTGATCCAGATTAATTAAATTGCTTCTTTCTCAAAACTGACAGGAAACAAGTTCTTATGGACAGCAGCTCCCACTTTTCAGTGTGAATCCCTTCAGTGTGAATAGCCATCGTTCCCTGAAGCACATTCTCCCAACCTCAGCAACAGAAGATGGCCACCAACTGCAGGAGCTTCCACCCTGCCGGGGGCCTTGGAAGTAGATGTCACACCCTGTGTGTCTGATAAACAGAAGCAGAGCAAGTGCAGGGACCTGGGAACAGTGTCTGCTGACTTTGGTTCCCCGGTGTGATGAATCATGGAGCCACTGATCCTTTTTAGCTAATTGCTATCAGCTTGTGAGATTTTTCCTCCCGTGTTCAATATCAATTTTCACGGCCATAGGAGATAGCACTGCTCCCTTGAGCCCGTTGGCGACTGGCCGATAAAACTACAGCAGCACTTAACAGTTTAAAGGGGTGTCATCTAATATGCAGAGGGGAGCACGGGGGGTACAGGGCAGAGGAGGGATGAGCCTGCTAATGCATCCTGACTGTGACCTTTTCTCAAAGTCATCCTTCAGTGTTGACAGGCTCTGTAGACTGTGCAACGTGAACACTTGGCCTGTCAGAGAGCTGCCAGGTCTTCCTAAAGATGCAAGCTGGGGCTGGATTGCTCTGCATTGCATCCTCAGTGCATCAGGGCATGCTGGTAACTACTGTGCTGAATACAAGTGTGGGATAGGCTATGCAAGGTATACTTGTGGTGATATTTTATTTGTGCTCCCCAATAAAACTTATCTGGGCACCAGATGTAAAATGAATTGCTAAGTGGTCTTATTAATTAAAAAAAAAAAAATCCTGGAGCCAGATATAAGGGTGAAGGATGTAAGACCAGAGAAACAGAACAAGCCACAGTCAACCTCACCTTGCCAGCTCCTCAGCCTCGAGAGTGAGACTTCCTATTTACTCATGCCTTATATACCTTTTTATGCCCTGCGCTCTTAATTCCCTCCATAGTGCTGGGATTAAAGGTGTGTGTCACCACATCTGGCTCTGTTTCCAGGGTGGCTTGAACTCACAGAGATCCAGACAGATCTCTGCCTCTCAAAATGATAGGATAAAAGTTGTATACCACCAAACCTGACCTCTATGTCTAATTTCGTGACTGACTCTGTTCTCTGATCCCCAGATAAGTTTTATTGGGGTACACAAATAAAATATTACCACATGTATTCCATCAGCAAAAAGGGAGACATGTAAACCCTACCTTTCCTCCAGAATAGACCTTAGATCCACAATGCAACCACAACCCCCCATTTTTTACAATAAAGCATACAGTCTCACCTCCTCCTGATGATTCCCTATAGGTTTCAGTTGTTAGAACCATCCTGCATGTGAAAGAGCCCTTACCTCCATTAGAAACCAGCCAGTGACACACACACACACACACACACACACACACACACACACACACACACACACGCATCCTGGAAACTATGAACTGGCAGGTCTGGAGACACCAAGGACTCCTCAGGGACTGGGCTATTGTACTCTGCTGTCCTGGAGATCTGGATCTAAGTGTGGAGATGGCAGACCTTAGGTGTAAAGACTGGTGATGGTGGAACACAAATTGGTGGGTGCTTTCTCCCAAGAAAGTTGGCTCCTGAGTAAGGCCCAACAGATGCTTGGTGAGAGCTTCCTGTGCCTTCTACGATGCCCTTGCCTGAATCTGCCTCTACCATGCCAGCATCACTCAGCAGCCACTACACTTGGGATGCCTGCTTCCACTTTCTCTTATGCAAGTAATGACTGGCCTGCTGATGAGTTTCTCATGGTTATTTTACTAGTTCACACTCCAGGTGAGTGGAGAAATCTCCACCAATGGTACTACTATTGCACACTGCTGTGGACTGTTGCACTGTTCACAGATCTCATGAAGCGAGATTTTATAAAAACAAAGACATCTATGCTAAGCATATCATACACACTGTGTTCCTAATCCTTGGCCCTGTGGGTCATTTAATTACTGACCCTGTGAAACATGATTGGGGCTTGGGCTCACAGCTGTCCAGAACAGAGTGAAGGCTGGTGTGTAGCCCTCATGCTATCCAGTATGCTCTCTCAACTCCCAGCTGTTTACCATTTTACTCACATTTTTTCTAATAAACTGGCTGTTAGTAACACAGGGGAGGCCTGGTTCCCCACTGCTTCCTCTTTTGATGGATTTGCTAATGGGCAGTGATGGTTGTAGGCCAGGGGACACTGAACACTTGGAAATCAGAACTTTCAGTGACAATGCCAGATGACAGAAGTCTGTTAATCACTCATCCTCCAAAAAGGAACATGGAAGATACTCTGCACATTCTCTATCCCTGATAGGGAAAAGCAGGGAGAAACTCAGAATCCCTGTATGCTAAAACTTCCTCCTGCACCTGCTACTATCAGCACTTTGCCTTGGAGGTGACATACATGCCAAGGACAAGGTCCATGTACAATGTCAACCACTCCCTGACAGGGTGGTGAGAAAGAGTACATTCAGACCCCAGCCATAGCCAATTGAGGGAACTACTGTGGATCTGATGTCAGGGCAGACAAAAAGGAATTGCATCCCATTTGCCTAGAGGAGAGTAGACTATCAAAATTGTGGTTCCTTGATGCATGATGTACTTACTATGTACTTAATAATGACATTGAGTGGTGAAACAGGTCTGTAATTCCATGACTCAGGAATTAAATGTAGGATTGTGCCTTGGAGGCCAGCCTAGGCCACATAGTGAAACCCTGTGTCAAAAGGCCCCTCTCCTCCAACACAATAAGAGAAGGATGAAGTACTATGGCATGGTCATTTCTTCTTGAGACAGTGGCTGTGTAGGTGAAGGGGCTACAACTGAGCCTCAACATATGCTGAATTACCACCTACTCTTCATGCCAAAGACCAAACGGCCACGTGCCTCCTGCAGAAATAACTTCCTTGCTTTATCTAAATAATTGTTCTTTCTGCCCAGGATTCCCTTATTTGTAACCTGACTGCTGCAAGAGGTGCTATAAGGACAAGGAGATGGGTTGAAGCACTCCAAAGCTCAGCCACTCCGCAGAGAACATTTGTGTGATGGACAGTAAGGTGACATCCCAGGCCACTTTCTCTCTACAAGGCAATGATGTGGTCCAAACAGTTCTAACATTTCCCCACATTATTTCAAATGAAAGGCTATAGGCACAGAGGCACAGGAGTAGTCCTGTGGACACAGAAGAAATGGATGGAGAAGTGGAGTTTGCTTTGAGAAAGGTGGGTAGAAAGCCTCAAACTCAGTTATTCAACGGGCATCGTGGGATAACTATACAACAAGCAAAGCTCTGAAGCAGTTAAGAAATACCAGGGGGGCAGCAGAGCTCCAAGGATGTGAAGAGGAGGGTAGAGCCTCATCTAGGTGTGACTGATTTCCCTTGAAGAAGGGACACTTCTTGGGAGGTATGAGCAATAGAGAAGGGGTCTCACTCTGAAGACAGGATCCTGAAAACTCTTAGTGAAGAAGCCACATGTCTCCTGTGTATCCAAAAAGACTGTGAGGAGGTGACTTCCATGCTTGTGTCCACAGCAGGCCATAGTCATAGAGCCAGGGCTGCCTCAGTAGAGGCCCCACTCCCTTTGCGGCTGTGATGGAGTTCTCAGTGTTTCTCCTCTAGGACTACAGCTTTTCCCTGTCCTTCCCAGAAGCTGGACAGTACCCGGGGCCACACACATTTATTTTCCCCTGGTAGGACCCCCGGAGTAGGTCCACAGCACACAGTCAGTAGTCCTAAGCCCTTGGCTGTATTTTCTCTATTACATGGACAGAACCCCAGCTTGAGATGTGAGCCTCACTTACCTCAGGGACAGGCCTGGTAGTGACAGGGTTATCGCCATGGTGGGACTTAAAGAGTGTATAATCTTGAATATTCATAAAAAATGACTGCTTTCCTCATTTGTTTAGAATCTGGGGAGTGTGAATGTGAGTTGAGTCGAATACTCTGAGTTCACAGACTGGGGTGCGGAACTGTCCTAGCGAGCATGGCCTCTAGGGCACCAACAGGTGTGCATCCAAGCTCTCTCCTCTCAGGAGCTCACTATGACTCTCTGGGTTATTCCATTCCCTCTGTCACATTCTCTTTTAAAATGTGTGTGTGTGTGTGTGTGTGTGTGTGTGTGTGTGTGTGTGTGTGTGAGAGAGAGAGAGAGAGAGAGAGAGAGAGAGAGAGAGAGAGAGAGAGAGGGAGAGAGAGAGAGAGAGAGATCATAATAGCTGGAGTGTGAAGGCGAGAGAGCAGTTTTCAGGAGTCAGTTCTTTCCATCATGTGGGTTCTGGAGTTAGAATCAGGTGGCCAGGCTTGACATCAAGGGCCTTAACCTGTTGAAACATCTTACATGCCCACAGTAGAGCATGTTACTGACCTGTCTTCTCTTAGGAGTCATGATACACCTTTGTTTATTTGAAAATCATCACTCCATCATTCCTATAGAGGTGTGAGACTTTATTGTTATTACGGTTTGTTTGTGTTTATTTTGGAGACTAGGATTCTCTGTAGCCCTACCTAGTTAGACTTGAACTCGCTCTGTAGTCCAAACTGGCTTCAAACTCACAGAGATCCCCATGCCTCTGCCTTTCCAGTGCTGGGATTAAAGGCATGTCTCATTGTGCAGAGTCCTGGAGTGATGGGGAAATGTCTTTCTGTATGCTGCAGATATGTGTTGCTGTCATTGGTTGATAAATAAAGCTGTTTGGCCTATGGCAAGGCAGCTTAGAGAGGGGTGAGAAATTCAAAGAGAGAGACAGGAACAAGGGGGAAAGATGCCAGCTGCCACCAAAGGAGAAGCAATATGACAACAGACCAGTAAAGCCATGGAACACGTGGCAAAACATAGATTAATAGAAATGAGCTAATTTAAGATATAAGAGCTAGCTAGCAAGAGGCCTTCCACAAACCATACAGTTTATAATTAATATAAGCCCCTGTGTGTTTAATTGGGTCTGAGTGACTGTGGGACCAGGCAGGACACAGGAAAACTTCCAACTACACTGGAATAGTGCTTTTAAACACAGTGTGTTGGACTACAGAGATAGAGCATGGGGATTTGAGTTAATCCTTAGCACTCACATATGCTAGGCATGACAGTGCACGCTTGTGAGCCCAGTGCTGGGGAGGTGGACACCAGAGGACAAATGGGCTCTCTGTTGAGCAAGTCTAGCCTCCTTAGTGATCTCAGGTCAATGAGAGACAGAAGAAATTCCTGGAGATGGCACCCAATTTGTCCTTGTGTGTCTGTACTTTACGTGTTCACATTCCTCCAAGGTTCTCTGTAGGATGTGGTCTCTCAGATGGTAGTGCAGGTTGTCTCTGCAGCAGCCAGGGCCTGTCTGAGCCCATCCTCATCTGCCTTTAGCTCAGACTACAGTCATTCATGTCTTGTGATCTGTAGACTGGTTATGGGGTAGAAGAAAGGACTGATCAGGTTTAAACTGTCTGAGCGAGGGATCTTCCTGCCCCTTTCTCTTTCTAAGAGGGCAGTCACCTGCTTCATGTTTTTACAACAAAGACCTGACGTGGGGAGCTAAATAAATGTTTGTTTGTTTTTTTAAGCACAGATTTAGGAATTGGAAGCCCAAGAAGTGACTCATCTGGGGTTCTGCTGATGTCACCATGGCTGGGTCATGTGACAGAGCAATGGAAGATGGTTGTCATGAACAGAGGGGAGACAGACAGCAAGACAGGAAACCTGAGAGATCCAGGGCCCACTTTTGTGCTCCTGGGAACTTACAGAGACCCCTTGAGAGTGCACAAGGAGACACCGTGAGCTCTCACTTCCTCAAGGCTTCACCAGCTTAGTTCACTGCACTGGGGCAGCTTGGAGCATGTGAGCTTCAGAGGCCCAAACCTCAGCCCAAGGCAGGAATGTGGCCAGAATGAGCAGCTTGGCATGTCCTGCACCTGAGGGTTGTCAGTGGCTCTCCAAGCAGCAGGCACAGGACCTGCTGGGTGAAGCAAGTGGTAGAACAAACATGGTTCTAGACCCTGATGGGAGACCACATGTGTGCACATGCATGCACACAACAAACACAGGCACAAACCACACAAACACATATACAGGAGACATGCATGCACACATGTACACACACAAATACATGCATGTACACACAAACACAGGTGTGCAAATGTGTATATATGACACACATATATGTGATCTACAGGCATTCAACCTTATACACATATACATGCATATGTACAGATATGCACATGTGTCCATACATGCACATACCACACACACATATATAGGAGACACACATGTACACACACAAATGCATGTACACACATGTATGCAGAGCATACACATTCTCACAAACATGCAAATGCTTTGGATACATACATCTGTGCACACACAGGCACATGCATGCACATATACCACATGTATACACATGCACATGCTCACCTGCATGTACATACCACACACATGCATACCATAAACCAACACACAGGCATGTACATTCACACACATTCACAGTGTACACACATGCTTATGTACAATCAGCACACACACATATACATGACACACAGGCTTGCTTACTATGCACACATATAGATACATGTTTACACCCACATGCATGCATAGGCACACAAGCACATGTATACACAGCACTGCCACACTCATAGAGTACCTAGGACTTAGGAAGAGTGTGCTGAGTGTGTGGTCTTTTGAGTAGAAGCACTGACTTATGTCTTGCACACCTTTTTCAGTCCACACCTGACTGTCTTGTTTATGCTAGAAGAGCACAGGCTACTTCCTGGTGACTGGGACTTCCTGCTCTGCAGGAATCTGGCTTTTTTTCAGCTCTAGCAATCTGAACCGGAAGACGGAAGACGGAAGACAGAGGAGACCACAGCGCTAAGTGCTTCGTGTCCAGCTCCCCGACCCCCCCCCCCCCACACACACACCAACCCTCCAGCAGGCCGAGCAGGACACCGAAGGGCTTCCTCACTCACCTCTCCACTAAGCTTCAGTTCCTTGACCTAAATTAGGAAAATTCCATTACTAGAGGGGAGTGTGTGCGGGGGAGGAGGGATCTCAGGACAACAAAAGGCCGCCCCCGTGACCAAGCCGCCTGTTGGACTTGTGTGTGCTGCCCTGTGAAATTCACCCCATGAAATTCTGTCCCCTCCCCATCTGAAAGGTGACTCAACTGACCGCACCTCTGATTATTTGCATCTGGATTGGGTTTTCCTTATTTTCTATAATGTGAGCACAAAGACCCGGGCCTCCACAGCAGTGGGGTGCCTGCATGACGCCTGGGCTCTGGGGAACCCGGGTCCTGGAGGACCTGGCTGCACAGGGGACTTGAGCTGGTTTTCTTGTGTTGTCGCTTCTTGTGGGGGAGCTTCAAAGTAAGGCCTTCTCCAGCGTGGCTCTGAGGCAGAGCCCTGCAAGGCCCTGCGTTTCAGAGCGGCTGCCAATCTCAGGCCACCCTGCCAGGGAGGCGTGATTCCCATTTATTAATTTTGTTAATGGCATTGTCCCCTCCCCGCGTCCTTGGGGATGCCTCCAGGCCCTGGACCTTTGTCTTTGAACATCCTGGAGTTGAGCATCAAGGAAGGTGCGCCTTGCCAGGAGGGTCCCCTGGCACAGTGCTCACGCACTCGCCTCTGCAATTACCAGCCACCTTGCTGGCAGACGGTAATTGAAAAGTGCGAACCACATGGGTGCAAGTCAATAATGGCGACAGTGCACAAATGACACTGGGAGCTTTCGGTGGCCGCCCCGGCGCTGTGTTGGCTTTTCACCTTTTATCCTTCTCAGCATCACGGCTTAATCCACTCTAATGAGGTGAACGCCACTGCCAAGACCCAGCGGCTGCACAGCTCCCTTCTGGCACCACTTAAGGGGTTGCAAGACTGGAAAGAAGGAGAGAGGCCAATGGCCCTTTGACGCTGTTTCCCAGGCGCCTCCGGCCTTGCTTCCACAGGCCACACCCTGCCTCAGCCCTGTGGAGCAACCCTCTGCGAGCTTCCGGGTACCAACTCAAGGTTGCCTTCTGCGCATTCAACTTAGTGGCGCAAGATTCCCCTAGCTTGAAGGACATGGATGGTGCCCACATGTCGTCACTGTTTACAAACAGCAGGTGACTGCCAGCAGCAGGGAGAGTGTGAATCCCTCTTGCTTGAGTCTCCTAACCCATCTGTCCATTCAAGGACCCAAGAACTGTGTGCAGCGGCAGGAGCCATGGAGGAGAGACCGGATGGCACTGCTCACAAAAACACACGTAGGAGGAGGGGAATAAACACCCGACTTTAGCATGATGCGGCACTGCGCTCTCGAAAAGGAAACGCACGGGTGCTGGTTTAATTGGTCCATCCCATATGTTCTCCATCGCGACTCTCTGCGGCAAGGTGGCTGTCCCTGAGATCAGATGTCACCTCCCCACTCCCTCACATGCCCCACCACCCTCGCGGCTCCACAGCAGCCTGTGTTAATAGTCTCTTGCCGGCTCCACTCTGCTCATCCATGTCTGTCTCCAGAAACGCCAGGCGGCTGCCCTTCCTTGGGAGGGTAAGCAGACCCTTGGTGGTACCCTACCCCTCAGATCGCTGAACTAATGCGGAGTTGAGCTGCTGTGCCAGCCCTCAGTGAGCAGCCCTCCCGTTTGCACAGTTCATACAGAATTTCAGTTTAATGGCTTTTTTATTGGTTGAAAGAGGGGAGAGAGAAGAAAAGGCAATCAGGGTGTATTGAAAGCTCACAGGATTAACTGTGTGGTCTTAGTAAATGTACACAACACAGGCAAGGAGGAAAAAAAATTTGGCTGTCACACAGCTCAAACCCCCCTCCCTTTTCTCTAGGCTTAATCTGATTTTTGCCAACTTCCTTTGATCTGCCAGGGCCAGGCAAGGCAGGTCCACACAAACAGAAGGACTAAATGTGGAGATTAGCCTCATCCTCCCGCCCAGCTCCTAAGGCCTGATTAAGTCTGGCCTCTCTCAATTGTCTCTGAGCTGGCTGCCAGAGTGGCCAGGCTCAGAAGGAGGCAGGATGAAGGCTGATTCTGTAATGGACACTATTTTATCCCAGTACTCTGAGAAGATTAGGCCTGGGGGTGTCACATTAGCCATGATCTCAGGAACTCTGCTCGCCTCTTGCCGGTTTCAAACACCTCTCCTCAGCCTTAGAACAAACAGGGAGCTTGGGCCCCAAGGCCCCATGTCGGGCATGAATAATTACCCCTGCCAAGTGTTTGAAGATCACAAAGTGCTGTGTAAATTACTCAGTTTGGGCTTTAGTTGGGGTGATTTGCGGTGACTTACTGAATCTTTTCACAGTGCAGAATTAAACTTTCTCCGTCACAGACCGCAGCCAGCACAGAACGTAGGCTGAGTCATAACTGACAGGGCCTCCTCTCAGATCAATATCTGCAGAGGTCCTGCCAGAGTCAAGTGGTTCAGGAGGCAGCGGGACCCTTCCTGCCCCTCAGAGGCCACCTGTGCCTGATCAGCACTGGATACAGCAGCAACCCAAGCCAGGAGGCGGGGACCAGCCTTCTTCACGCACATCATTCTGGGTGGTTCTGGCTTGGCTTCCTTAGAGGCTTTATGACTAACGTAGTTTACATTCTGTTTCTTTTCAAGCATGGTATAGTTCTTTAATTAGGAAGGGCAATCAAGGAAGAAGAGGAGGAGGAGGATGGCAGGGGAGTTGAAAGATTCTAATTGGGGAAACAGTATCATTAAACAAATTTCAATTACAGAGCATTTGCCCAGGGGGTAGGTCTCCATCAGAGTCAATTCTAGGTAAGAGTGGTGTCCACCCACGTCACCCCCGTGCCAACCCTATTGGTATCTGCTGAGCAGAGCACGGCTTTTGATTCTGAACACATTTCTATAGTAGGTTGCCTGTGTCCTTGTGTATGACCAGCAAATAGAGAGATCACCACCCATGTATTCTTTGTATCTACCTGACTCAAGTTACTTTTCATAAACAGTAATTGTAATGCCACCAGCAAACATCTCTGTAAGATCAGAATTCGAGATGATTGTTAATCTTGATAAACATTTTGGACATAATGTAAGAACACAGATAAGCGCTTAAGGGGGACTTTTAAAAAGTGTTTTCCAATTTAACAGGGACTCTTTAGCAGATTTGTTCTATCATTGTTGTTATTTTTGTATGTGGTGGGAGGTAAGCATGAGTCCAGGGGCCTGTGGAGGGCAGAAGAGGAAGTCAGATCCCTGAAGCTTAGAACTGTAAGAGGTTGTGAGTCTCCAGGCTTGGTCTCTGCTAACTGAAAGATTAGTACACATTCTTAACCACTGAGTTATTTATCTACTCAGACCCACTGAGATACACAGGATATTTATGGTGACAAACTACAGGTGTGTGACTACCTGTGTGACTTTTCTACTCAAAAAAAAAAAAAACAACAACAAAAAACAACAACAACAACAACAACAAAAACTATAGCTCCAATGATTTGTTTCCTATCCATGCAGAAACTTGTAAACAGGCATCTGATGGTGTACACAAGCGAGGAAAGGAAAAATCAAAACTAGAACCCAGAAATAATCATCATTCAGTGGAGACTGGCTAGTGTGATTTTGAGGATTCTTGTTCCTTTCTTGTGTGTTTCAAGCTGGTAGTGTTGCCTAGATCTTCCTATTGAAGATTCTCAGGGCCCGTTTTTTAAAATGTCACAGAAGCCCCGGCTGCCACAAGAAGAGTGTCCTTCATCCTCGGTCTTAAATAGTGTCTCTGTTTCTGTGTTATCTCTAAGACATGTTATTACCTAATAAAAACAGAAGAAAAGTTAACAGGTTACATTCAAATATACTTAACTTTTTTTTTTTTTTTTTAAGTAGGAGAAGTAAATTAGAAAACAAGTAAACAACATTTATAATTCTCCCTTGCCCGGAAAGGTAACACCATCGTCTTTTTAAACTCGAGGACTTAGTGGCGAGCTACATCCTTTGCCTGTCTGCGAAGCACAAGCCACACCTGGAGGCTGTGTCAGCTTCAGGTTCGTGCCTATGTATCTACCCTACACATTTGTGTTCACCGGAGGCTCGTGAACTCACGACTGGACACAAGAACGAAACTGTGCATTTTAAACACTTGGGAGTTGGGTGGTAGGGGCAAACTCAATCTTGTTTTGTTTTTTTAACTTCATTCAGTTATTATCTTTCTAGATTTGGGGCAGTTTTTTTCCCACTACAGAAAGATTATGTCGTTTAGCAGTGATGTATATTTTAACGTACTTAGTTAATGTTCTGTGGCCATCTGCACGTAGCTCCACGTGGAAATGTTTAGGGATCTGGGACGTCTTCAGGGCCCTGGTGTGGGAGGAGAGAGGGAACAGTGTCCAGCAGTAACCAATGGATTCCTAGCATTCCTGACCCTGGCGGCTTTCCCTAAGGCAATGTTTGCCAACCTCCCTAATGCTTCAACCCTTTAATAAACGAGTTCCTCACATTGTGGTGACCCCCAACCATAAAATTATTTCTGTCACTATTCCATAACTGTAAATTTACTACTGTCATGATTCATAATGTAAATATCTGCGTTTTCCAATCATCGTATGCAACCGATGTGGAAGAGCCATTCCAACCCCAAAGGAGTATCGACCCTCAGGTGGAGAACCACATTGACTCAGCAATCCTGGGAGATGGAATTGTCATCAATACACTCTACATTGAAGAAACTGGGGTGACTGAGATGTTCAATCCCACCACACTTGTAGCAGCAGAGCTACACTGTTAGCCTCTGATTCTTTGCCCCACACACCAACTACTAAAACTCCTGGGTAAGGGGAGGAAAACCCATTCCACTAGTAGCCAGAAAGAGTCAGGCCAGGCTATTTTGTTTGCTTTTGTTTTTTGTTTTTTGTTTTTTATTATTAAGAAATTTTCTACTCATTTTACATACCAACCACAGATCCCCATCTTCTTCCTCCTCCCACCCCAGCCTATACCCTTCAACCTTATTCTCACCTCCTTCAAGGCAAAGCCTCTCATGGGGAGTCAGCAGAGCCTGGTACATTCAGTTGAGGCAAGTCCAAGCCTCTCCCCTTGCACCAAGGCTTTGTAAGGTGTCCCACCATAGGCACTGGGCTCCAAAAAGCCTGCTCATACACCAGGGTTAGATCCCGATCCCACTGTCAGGAGACCCCTTAAATATTTCAAGCTAGACAACTGTCTCACCTATGCAGAGGGCCTAGTTGAGTCTGAGTCACATGGGGGCTACACAGGTGTTGACCTACAGTTCATAAGTTCCCACTAGTTTAGTTGGGTTGTCTCTACACGTTTCCCCATCATGATTTTGATGCCCCTTGCTCATAGAATCTCTCTTCTCTCTCATCGACTGGACTCCTGGAGCTATGAGGCCAGACTCTGTAGAGACATCAGCACATGAGCTGAGCCTAGAGATTCACAACTGGAAACTAGGGGTGCACTTGCATTTCAGTGATAAAGCTGAACACAGAGCTGAGGTCAGAGGCATTTGGAGGCAATAAGTTATCTCTAGCCACTGGACCAGGACAATCAGCTAAAGAACTTGAGCCAGGGAATAGCGAGGTTAATATGAAATAAGATGTATCCCATCAAGGAAACATTGACTGAAAATTCATTTGTGGGGTTGGGGATTTAGCTCAGTGGTAGAGTGCTTGCCTAACAAGCACAAGGCCCTGGGTTTGATCCTCAGCTCTAAAAAACAAAACAAAACAAAACAAAAAAACAAAAACAAAAACAAAAAAATTCATTTGTTTCTTCATTTTTGTCCTTAGACATCATAATGCTTTGGTACCTAGGCTGGCCTCAAATTCCTGACCCCAGCTGGTTTTCCTGTTGAGTGTTAGGACTGACTAGGAACTACAGGCACACATCGCTATGCCTGTCTTATGGAAGGAAGGGCTTCTGAGTTCTGTAAACCTTATCACTAACTATGAATACTTTGAATCACTCCTTGTGGTCAAATTTCAGTGTAGGTATGCTGTGAATTCAAGTCATTCCTTCAGTCAGTAGAGATTATTTAACTTTCCTATGGTTTAATTGAGTCTTTAGTGAAATATAATCTGTCATTTGTCACAGTCTAGTGTCAACACCAGCCATGTATACTATGCCCCAGGTCTAGGAATCCAGGACAAAGACAGACAAGAGTGCCCTGTGGGCAGGCCGCCTGGAGGCCACTCCTTAGATCTCTCACACACTCTTGAGGAGGTGTGCAGATGAAGGATCCATGTTCCTCAAGTTCCACCCACATAGTTTCTGTGCAGAAAGTGGCTGCACAGAAAACCACTGGACACCCCGAAATCCAACTCCAGCCTGTCAGAGCCAATATGAAGGTGGCTCACCCTCCTAGCCAAGGTGTGCCCAGTTGACCATGGCATCGTAGTACCCAGTTCATTCAGATGACAAAGAAAGAATGGATTCCACTTCTTCCCACATGGGCATGCTCTGAAATAGTGGGCCAGATTCCTCCTGGATCCTGCCGCCTTGCCCTGTTCCAGGTCTCATCGGATGCTCCCCTTGGCAGGCAGTGCAGACCAGTAGGTGTGGATCACATGGTAACAGCGCCATGGTGGGTCATTACCACTATAGGGAGAAGGTAATGCTCATACTTCCCTGAGATCTTCTCAAAGCAAGAAGAGGACTCTGAAAACACGGCATACTCTCCCACAGAGAGTCAAACATGGGGTCTTTAATCATAAGGAACTTGAATACATGGGTCTGCCATCACTTTTAGGGGGAATCCCAGCTTTACACTGTCGCTGATGTGAGAGTTTGAGCGTGCATTGTGAGCACATGTGCCTCCGTTTTCTTACCCACATAGTGGGGATGGTGGTGGTACACATCTCATAAGCTCAGCTGACTTCTGTCTGGGATAGGATACATTTATGCGAACATTAACTGTGTTGGATATTCACTACACACTGAAGGTCGCAAATAGATAGTATGAGAAATGTTGAGGAATAAAACAGACCTTGTCAGCATGTGCAGGAAACAGGCAGTAAGGGACCATTAAGATGGGAAACTAAAATACAAAATGCATCATGGAGATGTAATATTAGTGATCTTCCAAGGAAAAGATGAGATGAAGATGAGTGGATCCTGGGGCAGCCTTGGGGGGAAGCCAGGCTGAAAAAGACCTTGAGGAGTATAGTTGGTGGCAAGGCTGGGTGATCCACACACCTTGTAGGAGGTCAATGATCCTGGGAGACACACCTGAGGTTGGAGATTGAATATGTGATGGTTTTCATCCTGTACACAGGATGGAGATGAGTTTGGAGCCCTTTGTGCATATACAGAAGTCAGAAGTCAAGAATTTTAGAAAGAGGGAGGCAAGATGGGTAAATGAGGAGGTCTAGAAGCCAAGCAAGTGGAGCTAATGAGGTTCTCATTGGATGGCAGCAGTGGGAATAGACAAGAATCATAGCAGTAGTTAAACTAATGATGGTAGTTTAATGATATCGATTACCTGCCCAAGCAAGCATCATGTAGCACATGCTGTCTGCAATGACAGTGTGTGTCTCATTTCTATTTATATGCTCCATATTAAATCTCACTTTTCCTGCTAAGGTTAATTGAGCTGTGTGTGGAGAACTTTCTTGGTCCAAGACACTGCTCTGGGCACTTTATCGACACTCATATCGATTCCCACCATAGTCTCCCATGGGGAGCCCATACATATGCTTGAGTGACGCACCACTGTGAGATAAAATCTGCCATGGGCATTTCATCCTGTAGACATGCTGGTGGGAGACTGCATGGGATCTTTCCCAAGTCTGCTGGTTGGTCCAAGCAGAGACATACCTAGATATGTTTTCTAGATTTTACAGATAATTCTATAACCTCTAGTGTAAATAAATGGTGACATTTAATTTATTAACCTCAGACAGGCTATTATTCACAGAGGACCATCTGCCCCCGTGATGTAGTCTGTTCTGTTATCACCAGAGTTCTAATAAAATCCGCATCAGTTTCTCACTTCCATAGGTTGTAACATATGGGGCTGGGTCGGGGTACCATTCTTACAAAGTGCTTGAGATTTCCTTGCACCCATGCAAGTTTGAGAACCCAGATAAGCTGTTACCCTATCCCCAGATCTCTCTTAAGGCCACAGCTCCTGGAGAAAACCAGTGTTAAGACCCAAGAGGAAAAGAACAGACACAATGAAGAAGATAAAGGTGTGCTGACCTGTGTTTGCTTTACATTTGTGACAGTCGGACGCCTTCTGCATACAGTGTACCCCAGAACACTCTACTGTAAGGATGTTTCCCAGCTGTGCCTCTGCAGGGCTGTAAAACGATGCACCTGTCCCACCCACCTCTGCAAGGTAGCCTGCAGGCCCCTCGGCAGCTTTTCCTCTTCATTTGCATGTTGCTATTTTAAGCTGTCATGTTGGGCATCATCACTTTCCCCTGGCTTTGCTGCTGAGGGGACAATTCCCTCCCATCAACCAGACACCATGCCTTGATTTAACAATGCTTTGCTATTGGCTGGAGCACTCCTCATGCCCAGGAGCTGCAGCCAGGAGCGTGGGAGCCTCCTTTGATTCCCTAATCCCTAACTCCTCTGCCTGCCTCTGTGCAGGAGGCTCTATGGGTTCAGATTCCACCGCAAGAATCCCCAGGGATAGGAACAGTGCTGAAGGAGACAAGGTCAGACCTCAGGAAGGAAACACTTTGCCTTTGAAAATGGCAAGGGTCAGTTCAATAATTAGCCAGCTGAAGTGAGCCACGGCCCAGGCCCCACCAAACTTGCCAGCGGCTCTGCGGTAATGAGGAGGGGTCTTTGTCTGTACATCGGCTGGTACCCTGACACCTGGACTCTAACTACATACCATACCTCTCTATCTGTAAGGTTTATTAATAGAAATTAATCAATACAGATAGACATGGGGCTCTTTGGCGCGGCACACAAGGTCAGCCAAGTGCAGGCTCTGCAAGCCTCTCACTCAGCCCCGATCTTTAATTGATGTGCCCTGCTAAAGAGGCCACCAGAGGACAAGTGCCATCTGCCATCCGAATCCTGGGCCTCTTCTCTTCAGACTCGGGCCAGAGCCATCCTGGATTGAGTCATGCTGCCCTCTGGGATGGGTGGACAGGCCAGCAAGCTTGCACATGGGGCAGTGTCTTCACACTGAGGATGTCCCAGTTTTCTGGGGATTAAGCTTCCTACCCCTTTTTTGTCCCCGTGAAACTTTACAGCTATGGCTTCAAGGATCAAGATACACTTTTTTTAAGTTAATTTTACCTAGTTACATGTTGGTTTCATCACCTGACAAAATGAAGCTGTCATATTGTGGTGTGTGATTTTTTTTCCCCCAGAAACCAAATGTTTGTTGAGAGAGCAGTACTAATGCAATGTGACACACAGAATAAAGAGTCTAGCTTGAAGAACCAATGGGTTTCTTGGGGTCACTGACAGAAGCTTGGGTGACCCAAGAGCAGACATATTACTGAAAATCCCACCCCAGCATGGACAATAACTCAGGAAAACTGCATTCCCAGATTTCTTAAGACTTCTGGAATTTCCCAAGCCACCCTCCTCCTCCTAGGAGGGAATGCTTTGGTTAGGAGGAAATGGGTACACAGCATGTCTGTCTAGGAGGAATGCTGGATCCAGCCTCCTTCCTGCAATGTTTAGTGCAAGTCTGTCCTCAGAAGACATGGGATGTACAGTCACTGCGGGCCTAATCTTCTGTGGTGGCTTTCCATCATTTTACTATCCCTGGGTCACGTGATAGGTGCCCACCTTTGTTCCATTGGAGCTGAGTGTTCTTGGCCTGGAGAGCTCTGCAGTCCTGAGCAGGGGAGAGTCCCTCTGTGGAAGTGCAAGGCCGGGGCCAACATATGTGCAAACCACTCACCATCAGTTATCTAGATGCTCTGCTGGACGAGTGTGTCACATTCACAAGCCAGGGAAAAGACAGAGAGAGTGCTCAGAGCACCCTGGCCTAGCCCAGCCTCCACTGCAGACCAGTGGGCCACAGCAAGGGCCTCAATGTACCCAGAGAGAGATAGAAAGAGTAGAAATTCTTTTTCTTCTTTTTGCTTTTTTTCTCTTCCGTTTACCTCCCTCCATTCCTCCATTCATTTCTTTGATGTGTGTGTGTGTGGGGGGGCTTTGGTGTATGTACAGGTGTGTAGGCCAGATTATACCATTGGGTATCCAGCTGTATCACACTCCTTATTCCTTGGGTCAGGGTCTCTCCTTGAACTTGGTGGCCAAGAAACAAGAACCAGAGATCCTCTGATCATCATTCAGCACAGGGCTGCAGTTGCATGTGTGCTCAGCTCCACCTAACTTTTCTTCCTGGGGGGCTTAATCTTAAGTTCTCAGACCTGTACAAGCATGCATTCTTCCCATGGAGCCATCTCCCCCATCCCAGGCTGCTGAACTTCTACACAACAGTTTGTATAAGAACAATCAAGATTAATGCTGCTGGTGGGTTTGAGGCTTGTTCTCACAGTCCCACTGTCTAAGGAGACTAAGCAGTCATCTGCTTGGTTTCAAAGTCTACGTGAGGGACAGCATATTGCAGTCAGTCCCTGCTCCTCTTTGCTTGAGTCTTCCTGCAGCAAACACTTGTGTGCTCACCTGCACAGTTACACCAACAGTCCCACCATGCAGGCTGCTTCGAAGAACTTCCTAGCTCCAGTTTTCACTCTTACCAGGCTGTGTTTATTATCCAGACCCCAGGCTGTGTGGGTAAGTGCTGGGTTGGCAAATCATGAGCAGTTTTGTTGCTATTACATGTAATTTTTTTGACTGGCAGGGGAGGGGATGGTGAATTACCTCTCAGAAGTGTTTGCAGTCTTCCTTGGTTTTCCAGTATAGACAATCAAGCCTTGGGGCTGGGGAGATAGCTCAACCAGGAAACAACTTGCTCTATAAACAGGATGACCTAAGTACAAAACCTAGAACACAGAAGCCAGTGCCTGCTGTGGGATGTCTTTCTGTATGCTGTGAATATGTGTTGCTCTCCTTGGCTAATAAATAGAACTGTTTTGGCCTATGGCAAGGCAGCTTAGAGGCAGGTGGGAAATCCAAGCAGAGATACGGAGAGAAGAAAGGAGACTAGGGAGAGAAGCCTAGCCACCACCCAGGAGCAGCAAGACACCAACAGACCAGTAACACCACAGCCACATGGCAAAACATGGATGAATAGAAATGGGTTAATTTCAGATGAAAGGGCTAGCTAGCCAGAAGCCTGCCATAGGCCATGCAGTTGGTAAATAATATTGAGCCTCTGAATGATATTTTATAAGTGGCTGCAGGACTGTGGAGCCTGGAGGGACCACATGGCTGGGCGGGACTTGAGAAGCTACCACTACAAGAGCTGGGAGGTGGGAAGGAGCATCTCTGGTGTTTCCTGGTTAGGCATCCTAGTGTGAATTCCAGGCCAAGTGAGAGACCCTAACTCAAAAATACAAGATGGCCAGTACTCACATAACACCACCTGTGTTTCACTCCTGGCTTCGGCATGCACGAGTTCATTCTTCTCTCCCTCCCTCTCTCCCTCCCTCCCTCTCTCTCCCTCCCTCCCTCTCCCTCCCTCCCTCTCTCCTCCCTCCCTCTCCCTCCCTCCCTCTCTCTCCCTCCCTCCCTCTCCCTCCCTCTCCCTCCCTCCCTCTCTCTCCCTCCCTCTCTCTCCCTCCCCCTCTCCCTCCCTCTCCCCCTCTCCCCCTCTCCCTCTCTCTACCCCTCTCTCTCTCTTTCTCTCACACACACTATCCCTCTCTGTCTCTCTCTCTGTTCCTCCCTATCTCTGTCTCTCTCTTTCTCCCTCTCCTCTTTTCTTCTCTCCCTCCCACTCCCCCTCTCTCTTTAAATGAGGAAAAATGTTCTCATGTTCTCTCTGCACCAATCCCTATTTACTACATTTATGTTTATCATATTGTTACTTTTGTTAGGCATTTATTTTTTTAAAAAATAGTCATATACGAAGAGAAGGAGCTGAAGACTGAATCCTAGATTTCTCCCCGATTTGAGGGAATATGTCTCAGGTGATTCCAAATCCAGTCCCACTGATAAGGACTTAAAAGTCTTTGTCAACTTGACATCCAAACATCCCTAACTTACAGAGCAGGAATGGGTTCCATTGGGGTGTTGGTTCAGCTGCCTACCACAGCCTTCTGGCTGAGATCACAGTGGCATCCTCCAAACATGCCTCCCCTCTTGCTGTGAAGAAATCAGCCACAAGGAGGAAAATGTGTGCCAAGGTCCTCAGCTCCACGGACAAGGGCCAATGCATTCATTTCAACTCAATTTCCTCTTTTAAAGGTTCACAAACAGTTACATTCTAAAGTACAAAAGGCTAGAGTTGCAACATATGAATTTTAAGTGACACAGTATAACCCATAATGTAAACCCATGAGCAATGTTCCCACTTCATCATACTTACCTTATAACAGCATCAGCAAGTGTCATCAGCTATATTTCTGGCACTCAGTCTGTCCCTCACTGAGTACTCCATCACTTTCTCTTTATAGGTAGTGACACCAGCCAGTGGTTATAGAACATGACAAGCACTGAAGACTCACTGATCATGTCCAGACCTCTGCCCTAAGCTACACTCCTAGAACCCAGCTGTCTGCTCTTCTCAACACAACTGCCCCCAAAGTGTCTCAACCTTAGTAAAATTTTGGAGACAGGGTCTCAACATAACTTGCCATGCCCCGCACCCCACCTCTGTTTCCAGAAATCTAGTATTCTGTGCGACCACCCCACACTCAGCCAAGTTGAGCATCTTAGAACAAGCTCTCGCCATTATCCCCAGACCTTCTCCCATTGACTTGTCCATCCTGGTAAACTTTAACTACATAATTCATGTTGCTATAACTAAGATCTCGGAAGCAATATTGACTCTCCTCTGCCTGCTACATATAGCAACAAAGATGCTGTGTCTAAAAATCTTCAAAATATATTCAAACTCTAAACACTCCCCTCTACTTTCCTCACTTCAGTTGCTGCTACTGCTCCCAGTCCATCATCCTTTAGAGCCTGTGATTCAGTATTGGAGAACAATTAAGCCAACATTTTAAAATGTTGCCAGCATGCTATTGTGTCATACTCAACTAAATCCATGTTATCAATTGGAGTATGGACACAAATAATCTCCAAATTGGTCCCTAGACTATTTTCTAATACAAATTCATGAGAGAGATGGATAGATAAATAGATAGGTAGACAGACAGATGATAGATAGATAGATAAATGATAGATAGATAGATAGATAGATAGATAGATAGATGGTAGATACATAGATAGATTAAAGATAGATAGATTGATAGATGATAGATAGATAGAGAAATGATAGATGGATAGATAGATAGATAGATAGATAGATAGATAGATAGATAGATGATAGATATATTTGGGTTTGGCAAGGTAGATTCACTGCATAACATGTACATCAATTAATTTAAAGTGATATATGAACAAATGAACAAAAGATAAAAAATACATATGTAAGAGAACTTATGAAGTCAGGACTGCTGAAGACTTCTTAAAGAGGACACTCACACACACCAATAAGCATTCTGTGTCCATAAAAAAGAAGTCTCAAATTCATATGACATTAAATTATTTCAGAAATTGTTTAGTAATCAAAAGCCACAGAAAAGAAACAGTCAGGGGTGCAGGTGAAGAGAGAAAGAAAAGATATTTGCAACATAAATATGAAAGAAAGCTTGTATCCAGAATATAAAATGAAGTCTTGACTGATTATAAAAAAAAGAGGCAATCACATCCAAATAAATCTCAGCAAAATAGCCAATAAGGTGTTCAAATCCATGATCATCTTCTGGGTCATTTGGATAAATGAAGCCTTAATGACTTAATCCTGGGCCTGTCTTGATGGCCACAGTTAACAGAGGGACAGTGGTAAAGACTGTTGAGGGAGAACAGGGCACCACCATCATGGTTGAATGCACACACACTGTGAGGAGGTGCTTTGCAATTGGACTGCTTTAAACACAGGATGGTGTGTTGGAAAATGATCCCTTGATACTGTCTATCACAACATCATTCTCGATAAACCAAACTGAAAATAGCTTTCCCTAGTCAGGCACCTTTATTGTAACAAAATACCTGAGGGAATTAACTTAGAAAGAAGCAAAGTGAATTTAGCTTGTGGTACTAGATTAAGTGGGTCCTTTGCTTTAGGCTTCAGGGTATATAGATAAGTCAAGACAGAAAATACTTGGCAGGGCAAAACTGCTTGACTTCTGAGCCTGGAGGCAGAAGATTGAAGAGCCTAGATTCACACAACAACCTCTTCCATATACTCATGATCGCATGTTTTCCCACTAGGACTCACATCCTTAGAGAAGCATTACCTTCCAAACATCATGCAGTCACAAACCTTATGTACCATACCAACTTCAGGAGGACATTCATTCAAACAACAGCATAACTCACATGTCATTCCAAAAGCAGAACAGATGGGCGGGTGTTCAATAGACTATAGAGGAGCCCAAGTGCCATGCCAGCAGAAGGACAGATGAACAATAGTGTTCAGAGAACATGGTATAACACAGGTGCCATATGAACAGTAGGATGGGTGGACAATAGTGTTCAGAGAACATGGTATAACACAGATGCCATGCCAGCAGTAGAATAGATGGACAATAGTGTTCAGAGAACATGGTGTAACACAGGTGTCATGCCAACAGTAGGATGGATGGACAATAGTGTTCAGAGAACATGGTATAACTCAAGTGTCATGCTAACAGTAGAATGGATGGACAATAGTGTTTAGGGAACACGGTGTAACACAGGTGTCATGCCAGCAGCAGGACAAATGGACAATAGTGTTTAGGGAACATGGCATGACACAGGTGTCATGCCAACAGTAGGATGGATGGACAATAGTGTTCAGAGAACAAGGTGTAACACAGGTGTCATGCCAACAGTAGGATGGATGGACAATAGTGTTCAGAGAACAAGATATAACACAGGTGTCATGCCAACAGCAGGACAGATGGACAATAGTGTTCAGAGAACAAGCTGTAACACAGGTGTCATGCCAACAGTAGGATGGATAGACAATAGTGTTCGGAGAACATGGTATAACACAAGTATCATGCTAACAGTAGCATGGATGGACAGTGGTGTTCAGAGGCTACCCGGGGAAAAGCTGTTGGCTGTCATTTCTAGTGCGCCTGCCTCCTTCTGTCCCACAGGAAGTAGCCTCTCCCTAGCAGTCACCCACACTTCTTTTCAGTTCTACCTGGGTAGAGTCAGATCTTTTGGTTTACCACACGCAAAGACACGCTACTAGGTGAGAAATGAACTGTGTCACTGTAGTGTGCTGTTCTTCCATCACAGAATATGTATGCACCGAGTGTGCAAGGCTAGCTGAACCCCTTTCCTCTGGAGTGAGAGGAGATTTCACGGTGGCTGGAGGAAGGAACATACCACCCCAAATTCACCATTTAGCAGATTATAACAAAGGTCCTAGTGGAGGGTGTGATTATCCCTAGATACCTTGGCAAGCTGCTTATGGCTCCTCCAAGGCCATTAGCAAGTTCTGCTTGAATGCAAATTGAATCGTGTTACCACACAATGCATGAATAATTTAAAATGAAAGTCTGAGGATCTGTATGCAAGGGTTTGCATATGAGTCTTGTAATAAAGACAGCTCCACCATGGTCTTTAAATATGGACCACTCCAAAATATAAGGGCATGCCAAGGTCCACCTTTAAAGAGTGGTTTGTGAATAGTGGTTCTTGAAGAAGGTGGATAAAGAATCATTCACACACACACACACACACACACACACACACACACACACGAGGAGGAGGAGGATTTAAAATGATATCTTAGCCTGTGGGTTGTAACCACATACCAGGACATACAACTGGATAGAGGGTAAGAAAAGCTGGTAGCAGTAAAATGTTTCTGAACACTCAAAAACTGAAAACTAATTCCAAAATAGAAACGTAATGAGTTCAAGGTGTTCCTGAGAGCTCTCACCTGTGCCCTGCAGTATCACATGACCTCACTGCAATATTGGTTCTAAATGTGCAAGGTACATGCCTCACACTGTACGTGCAACATGCATGTATATGTTGTCACACAACACTCACAGTCACTGAGACACCCCAGCCCACTGTATGTGATGATCTGCTCTGTTCTTACAGTGGGACTTGTGAAGTTTTCTGCACTCACAGAAGCATGATGTTTAGTTACAGGTATCGAAGGCTTTTAATATTTTTATAATATCACTCCTCAGAAAATAAGCATCACATTAATGTATCTTCTGTGTCTTCTATATATGGTAGTGTGTGGCACCCATAGTGTATCAACAACATGGTCACCTAAAGAAGATCTGCATGACACCACTAGTTGGCATACTGACATGAACACAGGAAATCACACAACACCTCACCCCTAGAGGAAGAGCTGCTAAGAGGGGGAGAATCAGTTTTCTTCCACTGTGACAAGTCCCCCATATGTTATCCAATCCCAACTGGTCAGCCCTAAATGCATATACAAACAAGCAACAATGAGTGTGTGTGTGTGTGTGTGTGTGTGTGTGTGTGTATGTGTGTGTGTGCACGTGTGCGTGCGTGTATGCATACCTGCATATATACATATATAATTTAAGGAATAGGAGGCCATAAATTTGAGAGGCTGACCCAAGAGGAGCTGGGTTGGGAAGAGGGTGGGGTGTGAATGATGAAAATGCAAGTATCATGAATGAAATACTCAAAACATACTTAAGAATTTAAATTAATAACCGTTCTATCGTTGGATTGTATCATGCTAAAAATGTTTGATTTATAAATTTTCTATTTGAATTGCTGATTTAAGTTTAATAAAGAAATTGTCAGGTGAATTTTTGTCTGGGATGAGGACAGAATTTCCAGCAGTTTCTGAAGTAGCCCTCGTTTAGTGAGGGTTGCTGCTATTATGATAAACTACTATAAGCCAAAGCAGCTTGAGGAGAAATGGGTTATGTCAGCTTGCAGTTCCATATCACAGTTCATCATCCAAGGAAGTCAGGGAAGGACTCTGGAGACAAGAGCTGATGCCAAGGCCACAGAGGGGTGCTGCTCACTGGCTTGCTCTTCATTCCTTGCACAGCCTGCTTTCTTAGAGAACCCAAGACTACCTTTCCAGGGCTGACCTCACACCCACAATGAACCAGACCCTCCCACATCAATCATTGATCAAGACTATGCTCCACAGGCCAGACTGGTGGGGGCATTTTCCCTCTTCCCAATTACTCTAGCTTATGTCATAGTGAGAGATAACTAGCCAGAAAAGGCCCTAAACATTTTTCTACCATTTTCTACTGTATATTTATGTGAAGTAGTGTTCTCAGCATTGATGTTAATATAATCAAGAT
Source organism: Onychomys torridus (assembly GCF_903995425.1). Lineage (NCBI taxonomy): Eukaryota > Metazoa > Chordata > Mammalia > Rodentia > Cricetidae > Onychomys > Onychomys torridus. Next base: position 75,555,629 of record NC_050457.1, on the reverse strand, counting down.
AGCAATCCACCTGAACAGTGTTGAATACACTCTATGACCTACAGAATCAAATATTCAGTCAAGATTAGTACCCAATATATGAATCCAACCATCTCATTGGTATGCAAACCTGCTTTTGTCTTTAATAAATAGTAAAAGTATAGGTACACTTAAGAATTGTTTTAAAGTTTTTTTATGATTTATTATTAGTAACTGACTTGTGTGTGTGTATTTTATATGCCTGGATATCATAAACCTCTCAGGGAAAAGTAGAGGTGAGAATAAAGTTGAAGAAACATTCTTCTAAATTACTCAAATGGAGAGCCTCTTACCACTTCCCTAGCCCAGCAGCTGGTGTCCCAACCTCCTTGCTAATTTCCTGTTTCTATCAGAACGATGTGCTCTCACTTCTGAATCAACTGCACTTTCTTTCCTCTTTACCAAGAAACAGTAGGAACCCCATTGCTCTGAGGGTTTGCTGAGGACATGTCTGGACCTAGGAGCATTCTCCAAATGCTGAACCACCTTGGACAACCTTCCTGCTCCCATCCAAATCCCCTAGGACCAGCCCTGGACTTCATCTTCTACCTGCCACCCAGGGTACCATGCTTGTCCTGGTCCAGTCTCTAGGAAGCTACTGTAGCCTAGGATTCAGAACCAGGGAAACACAAACCCACTGCTCCCCATATCCACAACACTCTTCCCCAACTGTAGAAGTCAGGGTCCTCTGTAGCCATCCAGGCTCAGTTTGGCCTCACCCCTCCTATTATACCCCTCCGGTGTCTACCTGACATCTTTGTCCTGTCCTGGCCCTCTGTCTGGAAAGTCCTTTCTTAGTAGCCTAAGACTCTTCTGTGCTTATAGCAAACTCATCCTCAGTCCGCAGAAAATGTGGTAGATTGCTTGTTCTCCCCAACATCAATATCACCATACCGTGTGGCAGGAAGAACAGTGCTTTACCTGTGACATGTCCTGGAGAAGCCTCTGTTTAGTTAACAATTCCTCACGTGTCTTCAGGCTGTAGACAGAGTTCCCTGGACAGTGTCTGCTCTTCAGCCCCAGGTCAGCTCAATGTAAACATTTCCTTCTCGTGGTAGAGAAGCCATGTGGCACAGCGAGGGGGTAAGGTGACCTGATCTCCTGAGAAGCTGTCAAATAAGGCCTTTGAAGGTGCTCTATCAAGGCCCCCCAGTGCAGTCTGCATCTATACATTCATGATTGGGGAAACAGTAACTACTGATGTATGAAAATGGATGGATCAGAACGGAAACTGGGACTTTCCTGGATGTGGGGGACCTGGAAGCTCAAAGGGTATTCTCATTAGAGTACTGCTGTGAGCCATGTCAGAGCACTGGAGAACTGGAAGGGACAGTCTATGTGTCCTGTACATAAGCAATTCATAGAAGATGAAGAAAAAGATCTCCTTAAATCTCACCTGTACCAATGAGATGAAAAATAGAACACATGAACATATGTCCTTGATTGAGCCTCTAAAGGCATTATGAACATCCTTCAGTTCTCATACACTGTTTTCATCAGTGATGTTTAGGAGATCCAAACATAAGCTCAATTTTCTATTATCACAAAACTTGCTACAAGATATATAATAATTATTTTAGTTATATATTTCCTGTGTTGTGTATAGAAGTTTTATATAATTATACTTAAGGATCTCTATTCTTAATAAAATAATATATTCTTTAAAAAAAGCATAGCTTTTTCCTCTCCAGCCTATGTCTGAAAGAAGGTGTCTCATGGAGAATGGGATACCAGAGACCCAGAACACTGGGGCCTTCATGCTCACAGAGTTTGCAAGCAGAGAAGGCAGACCAAGCCCCTGACCTGTTCTCTTAATATAGAATAACATCCTGAGTTGTAAAAGCTAGAGAGCAAATCAAGCAAAAGAAAGATCTCTGCATCCAAAACTCCCATGCAGACTAATGCATGCTTCTGAGAAGCTGGCCTGGGTAGCAGGGTACTGCAGAACCTGGAAGCCTGTCCTGTGTGTGCTTAGATTAAAAGTCAGAAAGGAAAGGAGCCCCCATGTTAAAGAGGACAAATGCAGCAGCGACCAGGATCAGCAGGGGAAAGAGGCACCAGGCACCATGTGTCAGTAGCCCTTCTAAGGGACTGAACCTGACAGTGCACAGTGGCCATGGGATGGGGGCTGCACTTCCCACAGCGTCCATCTATACTGGTCCAAGCTTCCCTGATGGGTCTTACTGCTCCACCTCCCCCCAGGACCTGGCTTTTCTAGGATACTGGACTGTGTGTGGTTTTTCTCCTAGTTTGCTTTCTAATGATATCTGTCACCCACAAAGGCCTGAATATGAATGAGATACAGATGCACTGAAACAGACTGACTGAATCCTCATTGTAGGGTAGCATACTGTAGACCTTTGAAGTGCCAACTCAAGACTGGGGACTGCTGAGTCCCATGGTGACTCCAGGGCCAAGCAGGTCACAGACTGGGGTACTCAAATAGTCCCTATCTGTACACAAAGTGGAGCTGTGCTTAGGAAAGCCAGGTGTCCCCAGAAAGACCTGCTGGCTGCGTTACAAGGGCCTAAGATCCCTTAACAAAGCAAGCTTATAATGCCCTCTTTAATTCTGGCTAGAGAAACCCACAAAACCAACACACATAAAATAATCAGGTTTGGTTTAAGAAACTAGGAAGGAGTTATCTCAAAGAGGCTTTGAGGGAAGGGATACAGGGTTGGAATGATGCTCAGCAGCCAGAAAATCACCTAAAGGCAAGTGAGAAAATCATTGTCTGATTCCCAGTATATATATATATATATATATATATATATATATATATATATATATATGTGTGTGTGTGTGTGTGTGTGTGTGTGTGTGTGTGTGTGTGTGTGTGTGTGTATGCTAGGCATATTGACACATGACTAATTCTACTGCTGGGGTTGGGGTGGAGGACAGACAAGATACAAAAGTCCCTAGGGCTTGCTGGAAAGTCAGCCTAGCTGAAGCAGTGATCTCTAGTAAGAGACCTTGATATATCTGAGCAAGAAATAAGTCATTGAACTCTAAGAAAATAAGGTAGATGGCCAGGGAGATGGTTCAGTAGGCAAAAGAGCCTGGTGACCTAAGTTCAATGCCCAGACCCCATAGTGGAAAGAGAGAACTGACTACTGAATCCTCTCATCTCCATATAGTCTTCATGAAAGTGGTTTGCCTGTATACACACACACACACACACACACACACACACAAATAATAACAATAAAATATTTTAAAATATAAAGTATAGTAAGACTGAGGAAGCTACCAGCTTTGACCTCTGACCTCACACACAACTACTTGAACATATACATAAAATAATAAAATAAAAAGTGAAAGATTCAATGAGTAATTTAATCATAAAGCTAGAACATGTCGAGGAATAAGCCTGTTAAAAAGGGCACACTGGAGACATGTAATCTTAAAAACCATAGGGCACTATTGAAAAGATGTTTTTAAGAAACAAATACATGGAAAATCACTAATGGGTTGAAAATTCAATACTAAAATACTAATATGTCATGCATGAAAGTGATCTATAGATCTTGTGTTATCGCTATCAAAATCTCAACAAAGTTGTTTTTGTAAAAATAAAATATTCTCTTGTGAATCCTATCAAAATCTCCAGGACACCCAACATCCAGACAGCCTTGAAGAGGAGCACGGAGGTCCCATACTCCCAATTTCAAAAATCCCCACACTTCTGCAATGAAGAAGACCATATTTCACTGTGGTATAAACACAGTGTGGACCAATAAATAGAACCAAGGTCCAGAAACGAGTCCTTGAACACATGGTCAAACAATTTATTGAAAAGAGGGAGTTGCTGTTCAACAAAGGCTGCTGGAGAAACTGGATGTACACATGGAAAATAAATATGTTGGTCCAACCTTTAACTTAACATCACACATAAAGCATACATCCTGGTGAGTCAGAGTCTAAATGTAAAATTAAGCATTCTAAAATTCTTGGAGACAGTAGTGTAAGAGGAACGGATTTAGGGATGATTTCTGGACTGTAACCAAAACAACAAAAGTATGGGTAAAAATAGAAAAAAATACAATAAACTGGACTTTAGGACATCATTGTTAAAATTAAAAACTGTACAGTGTGCTAGAGAGAAGGCTCAGCAGTTAAGAGCACTGATCTTGCAGAGAACCTAGGTTCAAGTCCCAGCATCCACATGGCTACTCATCACCATCTATGACTGCAGTTCTAGGTGGTCCAACACCCTCTTCGGGCTTTGTTGGGTACCACATCATATGGTGCATAGACACAAATGTAAGCAAACCACTGATACAGATAAAATAAAAATAATAAAAATAGATAAATCTTTAAAATCATGCAAAGGATATGATAGAGCAAAGAAACAGCTTCTGGGTTAGGAAAAAATATTTCCAAATTGTATATCATAAGGGTCAATGTCTAGAGCAAATACAAAAACACTTCCAAGGAAATAACAAAAAGAACAGTAAAAATGAGCAAAAAAAATGTAAATGAATGTTTATCCAAAGGTATACAAACGGTTAATAAGCATATGGAAAACTGCCCAGTGTCACTAATAATCCTAGAGAAATGAACTCAAAAGTACAATGAAATATCACCGTGTATCCATTAGAATAACTATTACTGGGTGAATAGACAAATAGAAAGTATTTGTGAGGATGTGGGGAAACAGCCTAGTGCAGTGGTGTGGTAACTCTGTTGAGTGGCAGACATTCTGCTCTAGAAAATGTTTGGGACTTGTTTTTCTAATCTGTCGCTAAATGACCCATACTTCTGGATGTATGTCCAATAAAAAAGAAAAAAAGAGAGAGGCAGGCGGTGGCAATGAGAGGAGACTGAGGCAGGTGGTGTGGGCGGGAGTAGGTCACCCCTGAACCTGGCTGGGAGCTAGAGTTCCTATTGGCTTCCTTGTAATAAGCTACTTTTTTGGTCACCTCTTTACAAAGAGGACTGTGTTTTCCTTTTTCATAGAACTGGGATGAGTTGAAATACATTGAGAATATTCTACCAGCTGCCACTTGCACACAAGGGAAGTCAGAAAGTAAGCCAGCTTTGCCTACAACCATAGTTGATCCCATTAGACACCACAGGTCAACTTAAACAAAAATTACCCCTGTAGTTGGAGAGCTCCTCTCTAGGTTTCACCAAGCCTCCCGCGGTCCCACAACCCACGTATAAAATAATCATACAGACACTTATATTATTTAAACTGCTTGGCCATTAGCTCAGGCCTACCGTTGTCTAGCTCTTACGCTTATATTTAGCCCATTTCTGTTAGTCTATACTTTGCCACATGGCTTGTGGCTTACCAGTGTCTTTACATATTGCTTCTCATGGCAGCGGCTAGCAGTGTCTCCTCCCAGCCTTCCTGTTCCCAGCCTTCTCCTCTTCCTTGTCCTGCCTACCCTATCCTTCCTGCCTGGCTACTGGCCAATCAGCACTTTATATAGAGTGATATCCACAGCACTTCCCCTTTTCTTTTTTGTTAAAAAAGGAGGGTTAACTTTTACATAGTAAAATTACAGACAACAAAACAATTATCAAGCAAGAATTACAGTTACAATATTAAAGAAGATATCCTATCTATCTTATATTTGTGAGTCTAAAGTTTTATATCTAACTTATCTTTTATCATAACTGAGGAAATTATAACTATCTAGTCTTCAACCACATCAAAGACCTCAGAAGGATATAATATTACCTGAGAAATGGGAGAAGGACACAAGCAACTTTTGGGAGTCTTGTAGGGTAGACAGAGACAGCTGGCAGCCTGGACAGTCATCTAATATTCCTTTGTAAAGTTGGGGCATTTGTCTTCAGCCCACAGGACTAGAGTCTCTTGGTCACTTTTTTCAGTGTCCTGTAGAATGTCTGGCAGTTTCCTCTGCAAAGCAGGAACCTAAAGGACCATTTTGTCAAGCAAAGTTCAGTGGTCACCTTTCTATGGGTCCTGCATGTCCAGTTGATCAAGCAGTCAGGCAAGAACAGTTTCTTGCCCAAATGGCTATTTTTGCCAAGGTGAAGATAAACTCCATATGAAGTGTCTTCAATGCCCATCCTCCTCTCTGAAGTAAATCTGGTGCTGCCAGGAGCAGACATATCTCACTGTCCAGAAAGGCTGAATTTTAAAAATATTTTAAATGCCATATATTCTGTAGACCTTTGAAGTGTTTGAAGATTACCTGTCTATCTGAAATATCTCTGTGTATACCTAGAAGACTTAACTAACATGGCTATGAGTATGACTATCATAGATGACTAGTTATTAATCTATTTTTAATTATCCATTACAATTTTAAATGAGCTGTACAAACAAAATACCTTAAACAAGAGTAGAAATATACACACAGTATAACAAAATTAAGTTTGTATCAATAGACTAAAATCTATACCAATGTAAAACATTTTAAACAAGTTGTTGTTCTTTAGAAGTAAATTTCTTAATCTACCCTTTTTTCCTATTATATCTATATCATATCCCCTTTTCTTCTTCAGAAAGAGATCACATTTATAATCAACCTGCTTTAAATAAAAATATTGGTTTTTCTCTGTCCCACATCAGAGGGCTCTTCTGATTTGGGACACAAGAATCTCTTAACCTTTTTTTTTAGCAATATGCCTGGGTTTAGAAAAGGAGTGAGCCAATTCCATCTCCAAAGCCAGCTTGATAATTTTGGGAAATTGGGCATAGTTTCTCTTACTACTTCCTGCTGGAGGGGGGCGCTGTATCTTATGGGGACACAAAGAAAATTTTAGGATTCTGGAGTAGTCCGTGAGGGTAAACCTCTGAGCCAGTTGCCCTGAAACCATTCTGGATGTTGGATCATCTGGGCCATGGTGTCATCGGAGACCTTTCAGATGGTCTTGGCTGATCAAACCTGATGTATCTTAATCTGGAACGAATCCACAGCCTCTGGCTTTCTGTGGAAACAAAAGCAGAGACTCTTTTCCAAAGCAACATATCCTTATATCCAAATTTTGAAGTCAAGGTACCTTTAAAATTTACATATTTCTTTAACTCAACAGCTTTTATGATCAAATCTTTTTCTACAGTTAAAAATCCCAAAGACAACACAAACCAGATTCTCTGTGTAATATCCATCTTTGTAAGACTGAAGCGCTGCTGTGGCTGCTGGCTCCACCCACCTCAGCTTCCCAACATGGCGGTGGTACAGTTTACTGCCAGCTCTGGGTCTGGAGCCCTGTGTACCATCAGCTATCAGAAGCAGTTCTATCAAAGCAGTGCATAGCCCAGAAACCTTTTTTTAAACTAGCATAAGGCTAAATCCACCATGCAGCAGAGTAAAGTGCCGCTTGTAGACTCCTCATTCCCGACACACTGCAGGTCAGATGCACACACCAGGAACCTGCCATAGTAGCTCAAACAGGCAGGCTGCCACTAACTTGAGAGAGACAACTAGGAAGCTGTTTTTAGCTCCGTTTAGAATCTTTTTTTCTCAGTTTTTAGGTGGAAACTCTTGCCAACACGTTGGGCGCCATATGTAGTTGGAGAGCTTCTCTCCAGGTTTCACCAAGCGCCCCCCCCCCCCCCCCCCCGCGCGCCTTCCCCCACGGTCCCACAACACAACCCATGTATAAAATAATCATACAGACACTTATATTATTTAAACTGCTTGGCCATTAAGCTCAGGCCTACCATTGTCTAGCTCTTACTCTTAGATTTAGCCCATTTCTGTTAGTCTATACTTTGCCACATGGCTTGTGGCTTACCAGTGTCTTTACATGTTGCTTCTCATGGCAGCAGCTGGCAGTGTCTCCTCAGCCTTCCTGTTCCCAGCCTTCTCCTCTTCCCTGTCCTGCCTTCCCTATCCTTCCTGCCTGGCTACTGGCCAATCAGCACTTTATTTATACAGAGTGATATCCACAGCATCCCCCCATGAAACCAAGCATCCCCCTATGGTGTATGAAGTGCAAATTGAAATGGGGAGAGACACATTTATTGTGAGAATGGTGTTAAGTCCCGCCCTGTAGCTGCCAATGCCACACAGGGATAAGAAGGGCAGGAAACCAGTGTGTTGACTTTCAGTTCCACTACTGCTCCCAAGAGGAAAGTACAAGCTCCTTGCAGCAATACTACCTACTTGGCTGTGTTCCTTCCAAGCTAAAAGAGATCATTGACATGGAAGCCCAGGATTAAAGTGACTCAAGATGTCCTGTGAACACACTGATAACATATTAGTGTGCTATGAATGTGTTACTAGGAGACATCTCTGTCAAGAAGGGCCTTTGTTGGGCTTCCTCTGCCTCCTAAACTCTCCCAAAAATAAAAGTGAAATTGTTTGGATTGTCAAGTTGCCATTGTTATCTGAAGCAACTATACTTTCCCATTTTGCTTTAGTTCTTTAAATGACTTTGAGGTGTTGGTGTGGGTAAGTGGATGACTCACAGTATGGACTCACAAGGAGCATTTCTAGACCCTAGGGACACTTCCATTTTAAGTTCCCTTTGCATTCTGCCAGACTTTTTGTGACAGAAAAGATGCTCCATCTTCCAATTCTCATACACTAACAGGATAATATTTCCCATACCCCAAGCCCCTGGCCCATGCTCTCTGAGTCTATACACCCAGCTCTGCACCTTCCCAGGGGTCCAAACAATGGTGGCTGACTCTTCCTTCACCCAGCTCCACAGTCAGCAGTGTTTCCCTCTGTTTTGGCTTCTGATGAAGATATTGAAAAAGTGGGTTCTACTGCTTTGAAGGGAAATGGTGGAAAGAGATGTGGTTGGTAATTGCTCCTCCAGCAGCAACTGGTGACTTCTATGGTCAGTCAAAAAGTCATCTTGGGGGCACCTGACCATGACAAAAGGAATTAGTGTCCTGAAATGAGCTGAGGGAGCTGACCTCCTCCTGTGCTCCAGACCCTTTCCTTTCTACCCAGTGTGGATCGTAGCAAATCAAAGCTGGGCCATTCCCCATGTGGCTTTTCTGTTTTCCAGCTCAGACAGAAGTGCTGTTTTCAGGTTGAGGTTCTTTCTTAGGACTTTTCTAAGGACAGCCATCTTTTCCAGTCCCAGGAGAATTGATTAGTGGCTTGCAAATCAGCTCAAATGCACATGCCATGCCATTCTGAATCCTCCCATTGCCAGGTCACTTAGCATGGGCATTTGTTGACACAGTAGACATTTAATGTTGTAAAGTTGACAAGCTTTCATGGCGATTGTTTGTTCCCGAAGGATCTCCTGAGATTCTGGACAGCCATTTCTAATACAGACAGTCTTGAGCAACCAGGGACATGAGTCACACTGTATTTTGTGGCTTTCTGCCATCTTAAGCAGGGATTCATTAGTGCATTCACTTGCTAAGAGCCCAGTGAATGCCCAGAGCACTGGGTTAGATGACTGAGGTCCCAGGTGACCATGATACAAACTCCACCTGTAAGGTTAGCTCTGGAGAATACCTACAGAGCAAAACAGAGACCATCTAAGCCCCCAGGGAAATGCAGCTCTGAGAGTGTGAGGCTCAATTGAACTAGTAGCTTCCTCTGGGAAGGAGCCAGGGCAGGGGGCTGCTCTCTGCATTCACCATGGGCAACACTGGAAACATGCTGGCCTCTCCACACTGTACCACATGGAAGATGGTACAGAGATGACCAGAGACCTCATCAGTCTTGTTTCTGCATAGGGCACTCCATGTCCTTCACACTTACATCACATGTTTTTGGTGGACTCCTAAGGACTCACATACCCCCTTCTATTGGCTGTACATACAGGCATGCATACATTCATGATCAATGCCCTGGTAAAGCAGCATTTCACCTGCCGTGAGTGTTGGTGTGAGATCAAGTCTTCCCTGGTGGAACTACACTTGGTGAGCCCATGCAGAGGTGGGAGATGGCACATTTAGGAAAGAGGAACCAAACCCTCAACTAAACTATGAAGAGAAGCAAGCCAAAAAATTGCAGAGTGGCTGGTGTGGCTAGCAAAGCCAGCAGCAGGAAGACGGACACTTAAGGAACCTCTAGGTTAGAAATAAAAGCTAGGTAGAGGACAAACAAGGAGAAGTGAGGAGGCTGACAGAGGAGACAACCAGGAAGTACAGAGGGGAATCATAGCCAATGCATAACTCAAGAGGAGGTGAGGAGGTCATGGCATGGGCCAGGCACAGAGCAAGTGGGTGGCTTAGAGTTTGTGCTCTGGTGTGATTCCATTGAAGGTCTTTCTCAGACAGTAACTGTCACCAATGGCAGATCAGATAAAGTAGAACAAGAATGCTAGGTTACACCACACTAGCCAAAGGGCCCAGGGAGAGGGGGAGAAGGTAGGATCTGAAGAGGCACAATGGCAAAAACCGCAGTGGGTAAGGTGGGTCTCAGGGAGTGTAGGGTGGGCCTGAGTGAAAAGTGGAGAGAAAGGAAACTAAGGCTTTCTCCAGGGCTTGTGAACTAAGCCCTGTTGGAGGGCTAGGGAGAGACTGGTCTGGGGTATGGAGTGGGGCCAAGGACCTCATTTGTGTCCTTCTGTTAGGACCACAGCAGAGCTGCTTTAGCATCTGAGCTCTGCAAGTGAGTGGTGGTGAAATCAGAAGGTGGGGCCCAGCAATAGACTGCATGCCTGTCAGTCAGGCCATGGCACCATCCCCAGTGCCCTCCAATGTCTGGAGTCTTTGGAAACAAGCCACTGGGAAAGGTCCCCAGCACCATGCCCAACTGAACCAGAAGGGGTCCCCAGCAGAGGATGAAGAGCTAGCCATCAGCTTTTTTGTGGTTATTTCCTCAAACACACAGGGTTAAAATACCATGAAAACAGGTCAGAAGTGAAGTAAGGGTCTCACAGGATCACTAGTATGGTGCAGGCAGAAACTTGAACCTGAGCACCACCTCCCATCTTCTGGGCTCTCTGAGGAAAATAAACTGTCTCGCCCCACCCTGCTTGTAGATCACATACCATCCCTGGCTCATGTCATTCCAGATGGGTTCTTCTTACATTCCATCTTGCTTGAAAGACTTCTGGTACCCCTCCCCCCATTTTATGGGGTTTTATTTATGCAAACAATCCTTCTTGATCTTCTTATCTTTTAGCATACCTATGACAACCTTGGACCAACTTGCATCATCCAAGTTGTTGCCCACCTTTCAGAACCAAGTCGGTCTGTCGGCAGCCCTGAGGATACCATGCTGAATGCCACATTTATACCTAGGTGCTATGACTATGTTGGGGACCCCATGAGGTGAGGTACTGTTTTTCTTACCACCAGAGTTGAACTGTGTACAAGATTGGGGTGGGGGTTGAACCCCTTGCCTTGAAGGGAAAACTATAGCAGTCACTGTAGTCTCAAGGTTCTTGTAAGAGTAGATGCCAAACATGCAGCAAGAATACCAAAAGCCACCTCTGTAGTGGGTAGCCATTCCAGCCTTGGCCTGGAAGTTCCAACCCCCATTGAAGCTTCTGTAATGGTCACACCTATAAGGTGGGGCTGAGAGAGGACACTGAAGACCCAGGATCCATAAGTGCCGGCTCTCTTGGTGCCTGGACCCTGGACGCTGGAGGTAGACCAAGCAGAGTTCTCCAGAGAACACCGCCAGACTACACCATACCTTTGCCAGACCCTACAACCTACCTATCCCTTCATTTGTAAGTTATCCCACAAAATAAACCTCCCTTTTAACTACGTGGAGTGGCCTTAATAATTTCACCAATACACCTCTGCTTCTGGGTGTCCCCCAGATCTTCAGTGGGTTCAGTCATCCAACATTTGCTGACAACCACACTCTAATTCTCACTCATATAGATGGCTAAGTTCTACTTTCAGAAATTCTGGTGAGGAGCCATATTTTCCTAGATCAAATCTTTACCCTGGGAAAGCTTATCCTGTCACCTGCTTTGGAACATTTAAGTCATGACTAAGATTAAAAATACAGGTAAATAAACCACACCACTCCTGTATGCGTAGCAAATGTAACCATGGTGGAAGCAGAAAGGTCAACTCACCAGGCTCTTTCTTGGTTTACATAGATCCCCATTGTGCACACTTGTCCTGGGCTCCCCTCAACTCTGCACCATTCACCAAGTGGCAGTTTTATCTAGATTGCCAATGTGCGTAATAGAGATAATCGAGAATTGAAGGGTGAGCTCCCAAAGTTCTTTGGGTAAATGTCTGTATTGGTCAGAGACAATGTGGCCTTTCTCATAGGCTACCTGCTATCATGGTCTTATCTATGCAGAGATAACATACAATTGAGATAAAAGTTGAACTCCTTGAAGAATGTAGTGCTAATTGTATTTTCTAAAGCAAGTGACTTGTACTGGGCCTGTTTAATAGAGGATATGCGTGTGTTCACAAACAGCATCACACTGGGTCAGTGCTGAGAACCTCTGTGCCTAAGCCATCCATCCAGCCTTAAGAATCAAGTGCTGATGCCAAGAGACACTCAACAGAACAGGCCGAGAGGAGCTTCAGAGACAAGCACAAGACATGCTCACATTTGCAGCTGTGTGAGGGTAGTCGTGGAGTCCTGTGACCACCCCTTCTATTACACACATTGCTACTCAGTTCTCCTTCAGCTCTCCTTGAGAGACTACCCAAACTGTTTGTGTATCAACCATTCCAAGTAGGTTATAGGTTCGTAGTTTATTTTCCATCATAAGCGGAGCTGATCGAGGAGGAAAATGTCTGTCTAGGATGTACTAGCAGGGTCCTGGATGTTAGGATCATATTCTCTACAGGAAACAGGGTCTGATTCTCATGGAGACAAGCAATTCCCTTTAAAGAAAGGAAAAAGAGCCACTTCTGGGGATGGTGCGGAAGCAACATGCAGATTGCAATAGAGATCTCAGACCCAGATCCATCCAACACAGGGTGGAAAGTGTACCAGCAAGTGAGCTGCTGGGCTTTCAAAGTTTTGCGATAAAAGTTAATGCGCTTAAGATAATCAGTCTCCGCTGTGTGGAGCCTTCGGTAATTTTGCTCCTGTCACCAAAGGAGCCTCAAGGGATGGACGGCCGCCCACACCCGTAATGAAGCACTTCGTACCCAAGCAGCTGTCAGCTCACCTGTTTGCCAGCCCGTAGGAAGGCTGGAAGAAATTCTCCAATTTAGCAGGCAAACTTAAGTCATTATTAGAAATGACAGGGAAACCTGATGAAATTGTACTTTCAATTGGAAAACAAAATTGCAATCAGACCAACATGATTTCCTCGTGGCCTGACCATGCTAGTGCCAGCCGAGACATGGGCAAATGTATTTAAAAGTCATAATGGAGCATTACCACGCCATCTCCTTTCACTGGCCCTTATTAATATAAAACTTCAATTTGCATGTAAATGTGGTCAACTTTCATATCATCAAAATACATGAGGCCTGGGAAAGTAATGAATTGAAGTTGGATGCGGCAATTACTGACGTTTATAAAGAATTTTAAAGAGGTCAGTCCAGTCTTGGCTGAGAAAATGAGGAAATCAACAGGGAATATTGTCAATATAGCAACCGGGGGAGTTGGAGGCAGTCCCAGGTGTTGGGCGTGAGATGATGGTTAATAGAGAGGCGGCTAGTCCTCTCTCACCCACCACTGGCCCTGGCCAGACCCAGGCTTGAAAGGGCTCTGGCTGGGTTCTCCCCGAGCCTCCTGACCATGAGGCACACAGGTTCCAAGGAGAATGAATGGAGCAGCACTGAGTATTTAATTGGACTCTGTGTCCTTTGAGCTCCATTCCATCCACGTTGAGCAGTTTAACCATTTCTTCTCACCCCGGACCAGGGCCATGAGCATTTTAATAAGGCACTTACCTAATGGCTTGCCAAAACCTTGGCTTCCTGGCTAAATCAAGCTAAACTGCATTATTGGGTCACGATGGCAACTTATAGGTTGCCTATTTCATTTTTTAAGCAGGAAATTTGTATCTGGCTGCATGTTTCATAAATCCTTGACTCTGCAGAGTAATATGTGGGGATTTTTTCCCTATTTATACAAACAAGTTAACAAGCAACGTAATTTTAAATGTGCCTGGAAAATCAATGCAGATAGAAAACTGCTCTGATTTTAGTCTTGATTTGCAGAGGAAGCAGGTCAGAAGACTCAGGACTCACCACTCTCAATTCCTAGTCCTGTGGTGATTGCGGCAAGCCTCTCAGGAGCAGGGCTCTAGAAGAACATTGCCCAGCCCCTTGGAGGGGAGTCTGGGCCATGAGCTCACCACTTTCCATTTGCTTGTGACATTCCCCACAGAGCACCTCATGCTGTTCCCTGAGTGAAGACAGACACGCACTGTGACAATGGTGACTTCTGAACTGCACAGGGTGCTTTCGAGTAAATCTATGTACCGTCTGCTTCTGGCTTTTCTATGACTCTGAGAAGCTTCCTGGCCACAAGTGGGATCAATTCTCTGGACAGACATCATGAGCTCTTCTTTATCTAGGTTCCCCACCGGACATTAGATTTCTCTTTTCCATTTTCCCTTAGGTTGGGCTCAAACTTTAAAAATTGTGTGTGTGTGTGTGTGTGTGTGTGTGTGTGTGTGTGTGTGTGTGTGTGAATTTATGTATGCATGTATGAACGTGTAGCCCTCATGTGCTGCTACAACAAAGTGTGGAGGTCAGAGGGTCACCTTTTGGTTCTTCCCTTCCATCATGTGTAGTGGGAAGTTTAAACTTAATTCTTCCTGTTTGCCCACTGAGGCTTCCTGTCAACCTGGTTTGGGCCTTTTATTATCTCTTTATTACAGAGAGTATGTAAATATGGGTGCTAAGCTATGTTTAGAGGTATGTAATAACTGTGACCACCCATGTATGATTTGCTTTTTCCAAAACCCAGATTCTGATATTTGGATCTTGACTCCCAATGTGGATTAGAGACAGTGTCATTCTTAGGGGCTAGGCACACTCGGGTTTGAATAAAGAATACCCACTAGTGATGACTACCTGTCACCATACATAGCTGATGACAGGCACTAGAGTTTTTCATGTCTTAAAGGAAGCATTTTTACTCTTACTAGTAAACATGGCTTCTGTCTTGCAGGGCTGCAGTAAAGAGATGAAGTCAAGGCATTGGCTGAACCTGTGAGCCCTCTTCCATGCACAGACTCTGGATTCAGGAGTCTCATGACCAAGAGGTTCAGTATTTTCTGAGGACTACAAAAGCTAACATGGTGCATTCTCTCTACATTTTTAACCTCACTGCCTGTCAAATGAGCCCTTGGTTTTGTAGAGTATCTATGCTGGAGAGGAGTCCAGGTAGGTGTGGGGGCCATAGACAGTGCTTGTTGGGATGAGAACATACAGGGGATGAGTGGCGTGGCCACAAGCTGGACATGTGCTGGTGCCACAGCATGGCTGAAATGGACCCTGTGTTTCAACATGAAGTGTAGCCTCCATATTCTGTGAACACAGTAGGAAAGGGAGAAGTGAGAAGGAAGTATTGGGAACTCCAAAATGACCTTGGAGCATCACAGGAGGAGGACTGGGTGTCAGGAGGTGAGCCACACCAACTCCAGAGGGACCCAAGGCCCAGCTACCCCAGTGTTCATCTCAGGACCCCACAAATGCATGGGTTTTTCATAGTAGCCTGTCAGTTCCCATATCTCTATGTTCCTGATCCAGTCTTTCTGTAGCAAGGAGAAGGTCTGTCTATACCTGTTTAATTCTGGTTATACTTTGGCAATCTAGAATGTCTTAACATGGAGTTCTAGCATGCTTGCCATCTGCAACATGGTTGCCTGGTCGAGGATATCTCATGGAGTCATGGAGCAGGAAGGCCAGCTTGAGTCTCTCCTCTACATGGAAACCACTAACACCAGCATAGGGGCTCCACATTTCTGATCTCATTCAATTGTATTGCCTGCCCCCAAAGGCTCTGCCTCCAACACCATCAACATGAGACTTTGGAGATAAGGTTTCTAAGGAAAATTTCTGGGGATAGAATCAAACCACAGCAAGACTGGGTGACCACAAAGACCTCTGAGAGCTGTGAGGGTCCTTCTTAAGGTGCCCCCACAGATGACACTACCATTCCCTTAAGCCTCTCTCCTACCACTATGATATTGTCAGGCCTTCTAGAACTCTGACTTTCAGATCTGGGTACAGTTACTCACAGCCCCTGCCTGATGCAACTGCTTTCTCCTCTCAAGTACCTACTAGACTGAATCCTTGCTAAATGGGTACAAAGCCCCAGTCTCCTCTGGACAGACTTCATACAGCAAGGGTTCCATGATGCTGCTTAAATGCCTCCACGTTCCTTCCAACATTTAACCCTGGAAAGCCTCTCTTCCTAGGTATACAAATGCTGCCTTCCCTGTCCTCTTGGACCAACTTATTCTGTAGCTGGTAAGATATTTTCAAAGTAGTTTAGCACATGCTAGCCTACTTCATGGGAGTGGTGCTCCCTTAAGAGGGAGTGTTTGCCTTCTTTAAATGTTGATGGTTATTGCTTGCTTGTCTTGTTTCTTTCTGCATTGATGGCCATACTATAGAACCTGGGACTCACAAATCGTTTTTGCTACACAGAAGAATTCATGACTGTTGTTTAAGATCAAACAGAGAGAAGGACACAGGGAAAAGCTAATCATTGGGAAAATGTGATCGATTTGGGAGAGCATTGGATTTCTGTAATTCTTCTCTTTTTCTCATCACTTAAAGTCTACCTGTTAATAACAACAGCTCAAATAAATCACTCAATACGTTTCAGTGCCTTCAGGGGGTAAAAGACATCCATCCTGTTTAACTGTCTTTTTTACATTTTTAAATTATATGCAGCTATTAATTTGAGGACAATGGCAGGCATATAACATAACATGTTATCTTTTCTTTCTCAGTGGTGTCTCTGATACCACATTCCTTCCATGTTGTATAAGGAAATGTAGTTTCCATGTGTAAAGTAAAATAGTGTTGCCTAAACAGGGGGCTGTATAGGACAAGAGCCACTCACTGCACAGAGAAATGCAAGTCCAATTTCTCAGTTTTATGAATGAATAGACAACAACAATCTGAGGCCAAACTGAACAGTAACCCAACAAAAATATTAAGAGTGGGATGTTATCAGTCATGTACTTTTCAGGATTCAGGAGTGTGTAAACACGCAGGAGGGGTTGGGAATTTAGCTCAGCGGTAGAGTACTTGCCTAGCAAGCACAAGGCCCTGGGTTCAATCCTCAGCTCAAAACAAAAACAAAAACAAAACAAAACAAACAAAAACCACCCACACACACAGGAAAGACTTTAGCATGAAAAATGATGTTCTAACTCTGTGCTGGGACTTTCTGCAGGTATCTCTTTAGGTGACCTTTGCTGTGGTCATTATGTTCTGTTTCTGATTTCTGCCTTCCCTTGATCACCCACAAAGATCGCTCAGTTCCTGTTTAGTGAAGGGACAAGAATTGGCACTCCTGCTCTGGTGACTCATTGTCATGGAGTTGGCTCCTGCTCACAGCTGGAAAAGAACCTGGATTTGTCTCCTCCCTAAGCAAGGGTGAGACACAGACCCTCTGAGCAGAACAGATTGGGGTCTGAGGACACAGTCTGAGGTCACATGGCATGGAAGAGGCAGTAGGATATTGGGACTTGAGTGAGGTGATCAAAGGCTCATTTCATGGTGGGGTGCTTCCAGGAGCATGTGCTCAGGGGCAATTGCACTGTCTGCCAGCTGATTGTAAGTGTTTCACAGAGTCTGATGGAGAGCACTGGGATTGTGTATCCAGGACTGCACACCCAAGTCAGTAAGCTTTCCTCACAATGCTGAGAGTGGTTTTGCATCCTCAGGAGTCCTTTCCATGTGTCCCTGGGCAGGTGCTACAAGAGAGGTCAACAGGATTTTTCCAGTCTTCTCTGAAGGCCTTAGGTTTTTCCAGAAGGTAGCACTTCACTGCACGGCTCTGGGCTTTATATTGTATTTTAATACACCTTACCTCATTGTGGTCTTTTAATCATTTGTTTGATTATCCTATAGTAAACAAGAGTAGAGAACTACTCATGCTGTAGTAATAAAAATTACAGACATTACAGTGAGGGGCTCTGGTTAACCCAGGGACCTGGTGAAGTGGTGGCTGTGGGTGAACTTACCAAACCACACTGGCCCATTAACCCAGTCACCTGGTAAAGTGGTGGCTATGGGTGAGCTTACTCACACTGCCCCGGATTAAATAAAACTGTAGTCTTTCCCCTCCCAATTTGGCTGAGGTTTAAACTGGTTCATTGTCAAAGCCAATGAAAGATAAACTTTGGTAATTGCCAGCCAGTGGGTTGTATAGCTCCTGTGGTGATGGTTCCTCCGTACAATGCAGTAAGATTCATGAATTCATACACAGGGGACAGGGACCCCTCATGTTCAGACTCTGGTTAGGGAGACTAGGTCCACAAAGGGTTTTGTAGCATCATATACTTAGAATCACCTCTTAGCTTTATAGAAAATATTCAAAAGTCTAAGAATTCTTTTGCAGATTTTTATGTATATTCATTGTACAAAGTGATAGAGTTATTAAGTTCCTGTTTGCTCAAGTATATCATATTTTTACTATCCTCTTCCATCCTCTCTTTTTTGAACTTACTATCAGGTAGTTACCTTTTATCTCCATGCCATTGATTTCACACATCTTTCTTACACACACACACACACACACACACACACACACACACACACACACACACAATTATCCAGTGTCTGCATATGAAAGAAAAAGTGATATTTGTGTTTGGCCTGTTTCATTCCTTTAACATGAAGATCCCAAGAATTCCTTGAACTTACTGCCTGTGCTAGCAATTGTTTGAGTGATCTGGGCAGCAAGGGCTTGCAGTGGTTGTCTTTCACATCACTGAAAGTTGGAGCTGTTGCTACAGTGTGCAGGAGAGGTGCCCGCTTGGGACAAGCTTACCTTAAATTCTCAAAAAAAAAAAAAAAAAAAAAATTCACAATGAAAATATATTAGGGGAAAGAAACAAAGAATGTAAAGGGGAGAAATAGTTAAGAGTCTAGAATCTAGTAGTGTTAAGAGAGTGTGGTGGAAGCTGCATCCCTCACTCTCTT
The DNA here is from genome assembly GCF_903995425.1 of Onychomys torridus. Classification (NCBI taxonomy): domain Eukaryota; kingdom Metazoa; phylum Chordata; class Mammalia; order Rodentia; family Cricetidae; genus Onychomys; species Onychomys torridus. Next base: position 75,536,656 of record NC_050457.1, on the reverse strand, counting down.
GGCATCCTCTGCCACTGAAAACTCACACATCACCAGTGCCTTAACACAACAGAGATTACTAATCTTACACTTCAGGAGTTCAGACATGCAACATGAGCTTTGCTGTGCTACAGTGCAAGTGTCTGCACTCCATGCCAGAGGCTCCCAAGGAAAGATGGATTATGGTATTTTTCAGCTCCCAGAGAAACCCATGCCCTGTTACCTCCCATCAGCCATCCCCACACTCTAACTTCTCCTCCTATGAACCATCTGCTTTGCCAACTGCCTCCCCTGCCAGGCTCTTTTCAAAGAGACCTAAGGACTCTTAAGATGATGCTGGGTCCATTGAAAAACCAATCTTTTTGGTTAGACAAGACTCTCAGTTCCACACACAATCTCCACACTTCTGGCCATGTAACATAACATTTTCCTGGGATTAGAGTCCAGGAAGCAGGTTGTGGATAGACTTCTGGGTTCCACCACCACATTCAAGCACCTAAGTGTCTCTTAATTGACCCAATTCCCAATTTACTAAAATTGAGCTCATGAGCTATCAGAGTTTAAATCCTCACACACACTGCTGAGTTCCTTTGGACCATGAACTTCTTCTATAAGATGTTATGTGATCACATCATGCTTGTCACTAAGGTAAAGGATAGCATAAAAATGAAGCCAAGGGACAATGTCAATATTCTAACTGCAAATTGTTCTCCAAATGTACACTTCCCCCATCCTCTGGATCAGACACTCACCCACATGTCTAAGCTGGGACATTGGCAGGTGGAGTCAATGGATCTCACTGAGCAATGCAGAGGACAGCAAAGGACTACAAAAAACCATGAAGGCTAGAATCTCCATCCATTGTACCACCACAGCTAAACACAGTACCACAAGGCTTTCAGAAGCAATGACACCAACTTTGATGAGGGCATAATTGGATACAAATTCTGCTGTGGTGGAAGTCGGTGAATTATAACCTAAAAGCAGGGTGTGAACAGGTGCATGTGGGGGGAGCATTTACCCACCAACCCCACAGCTCCCCAGAGTTTTCTTGAGTGTGAGCAGTAGGAAATATTAGACAGAAGGATTTATAGTGGGGAGATAAACAGATAGAAAATAAAGGATAGCCTCAAGAGGGCTTAGAACCTTTTCCAATGGGCCCTGACTATCTCTGCCCCAGGGTATTTATAGAGATGCCAAGGGGGTGGAGCAAGAGACCTCCTCCCCCAGCACAGCCAAGTGTAGACCATTTCAGACACCCGCACTCAGGCCCGTGGTCCTAATCATCCTCTATGCGGACCTGCTGGGTAAAGCCACAAGGAACCCAAAAACGGGCTCCCATAGGTCCCCCTTTCTTAATATATAAAAAGTAACTCATTAATAGCTTACAGCAATCTCCATAGCTGTTATGCCTCCCAGTATGGGAGTAGAGGATGATATAGATGGCATTTCTTTTTCCATTTAAGTCCTAGGTGACTACAGCAGTATTTAGCTGCTTCAAGCCCTTTCTAAACCAAAAACTTAATGCAATCGCAAACTTGAAGAATCCCTTAACTTCACCATTACCATTAACAGGTTAACATAAATATTGCTATACATAGTCACAATTCTCCCAATCTTACATCTCAAAGCAAACTCTTTACAGATCCATTTTAATTAACATAAATGGTACTATATAGAGTTATAAATTCTCAGTCTTACAACTTAAACTGTTAATAGAATCATTTGAATTTCTTGCTAACAAAGGAAAAACTTCTGATGTATTCACAAACTTAAACATTTCTTTAACTCCATAAAACCAGGGTGCATTAATACCAATAGGTTAAACATCATTTCTGCAAATGTAATTCAACCTTAATTCACTCATAACTCCTCCTTTTCTTCATAATTTTTTAAACAAAATCTCAAATCTGGTTAGAAAAAACCCAAACTTATACAATCCCTACAAACCCATATTGAAAAGCAATATTCTCAATCTAACCATTAACACTTTGAAAGCTTTTAGCAAAACATCCAAAAGCAGTTTCTTAATAAAACTTTATACACTTTAAAAGTAGTCTCTTAATATACCCCAATTGCATTTCTTACTAATAAAACATGACATTAATCCACCCAAACAAGAAAATAGTTTTTAAATTAAATAGACTAAGGAATATTAACTCTTCCTTTTCTTTATAACTTTTTAAGCAGTCCCAAGCTTAACTCAAGTTAGACAACCCAAACTTTTCCATTTAAACAGGTCCATTTTTAAACACAAATAACTCTAGAAAACAGTTCCTAGGTCATTACTATAAGTAAACTCAATTATCCCATTGCAATGAAATCACTATTCATTTCATTTCTTAAGTCCCAAAATTCAGATGATAAATTCTGGTACTAGCCTTCCAAATATAAAGAAATCCATAACCAAAATCTTTTTGTAGTTTTATCTCATTAAGTTCAAAAAGTTCAAAAAAAAGTAAATGCTGGTATCAGACTTCCAAATATGAAGAGCCGTTTTACAACCAAAACTTTTTGCAGTTAACAATTTTAGTTCAAACAAGCATCTCTGCAACTTTTGTTCTCACAGAGATCTTTTTAGGTACAGTAGTATTCTACACTGCACTGTTTTTGATGTTAGCTCAGGTTTTTCTGTATTGAGTTGATTTTCCATGGATCTCAGCTGCAGATACCTTGTTGTGCTAGTTCTGGTGTCTGCCATTCTTAGCTTCTTAGTGGCTTCTGGAGCTTTTGAAACCATTCACGCTGCCTGCTTTGCAGTCTACTAGGACACTACGTTCTGTGTCTCAGGTTCTTTCACCATGTACATTAAGAATAGACTCACACTTAACATTTACACTTTTTTTTTTAAAAACAAACTCACATATAACATATTTTGCCTTGCAAAGCATTTAGACTCACATTCAACATTTACACATTTTTACAGACTCACATATAATGTTAGCATCTACTTATTTATACTCCTTAAGGAAACTATAGAACTACTTTAGCAAATATATTTATTACTTCTTATATACTTCTTATATTCATTCCATCTTATTTCTTAAACTTACATTTACAACTAGCATCTTTACTTCTTACAAGCTTATTAAGACTACCTTAGATACTTCTTGGAAGCTTATATTCTTAAAGGAACTCTATAGATCTATTCTCACAAACTTATATAGGGCTACCATTAGCAAATATCTAACTTAGCAAACACCTAAAGATTTCTTAACACAGATCTAACAGAATAATTTCTACAAACTCACATATCTTATTTATCTTTTTCTACTTACTCTGAATTATCACAATCTCTATTTAACTAGACAGGAAGTACATACATAATTTCTAAAGTTTAGAGTTTGTAGTTAGCTTTGCTATACAACACTGGGATTTAGTGAGTGTTGTCGTTATAGAGTTGTGATACTAGTTGCTAGGGGACTGTAACATTCTCAGGACAAAGTCACACTCCAAAGTTGCCGAGTTCTCTCAGCCATTCCAGAACCAGCAGAGATGTACTGCCGGCAGGAGGATCCCGAGTTTGAGGCCAGCCTAGGAGGCTTGCTAAGGAGAAGCTTTGGCCCAGTCACAAAGAGTAGTGGTGGGACCATGGAGGCAGCCACTGCTACTCTGAGTTGCCGGCTTCTTCTCATCATGTTGGTGACTGTGGTGATGCTGCTATCTGGGATGAAGTGTTTACTACTGCTTTTTCAGAGAATTGCCAGGACCATCATGTTACAAGAAAGCATCGGCAAAGGTCAGTTTGGAAAAGTTTGGCAAGACAAATGGTGGGGAGAAATTGCTGTGAAGATATTCTCTTCTAGGGAAGAACATTCATGGTTCTGAGAGACAAACATTTATCAGACTGTGATTACTCCAAACCACAGAGGAGACAAAAATAAATAAATAAATAAATAAATAAATTCTAAAGGGAACCATGACCACACCTAACAGCAACTTTGAAATCTTCAAAAGGATGACGGGAGCCAAAAAAGATGAATTCATGTGGACTATGGTAAAGCCATTAGTGCCACGGAAAGATCGACTTTGGACTACAAACTGCTCAGGACAATTTCGAGATGACTGGGTGAGATGATCCAGCCTGACAGACTACTTGAACAAAGACTTGAAACAAGCCCTGCACTTTTTCATTATGCAATGGCTGGACAAATGATACAGGACTTGACAATTAACCCAAAAGTAGAGTTTTTGTTTAAAAAAGAAAAAGGAGAATATAGATGAGGTAGATCACTGAATCTACCCTGAGAAAAAAGATAAAGAAATAGGATAAGTGGGTAGATCATTGAATCTACACTAAAAAGAAAAAGGGAAAGATAAAAATGACAAAAGGTAGATTACTGAAGCTATTATGAAAAGAAAAAAGAGAATATGGATATGATCAGATAAAAAGGTCAAATTTTGAATCTACTTTTAAAAAGGAACTACTTGTTTTAAATAGGATAAGTAATGAAAATTTTTTTGTCTGAGTTTATCAAATGTTACTGGACTGGACATTGTTTTATATATAATGGAGTTTTTCGCCTGAATATGTCGAATGTTAATGGACTAGACATCATTAATGTAATCTTGACTGTGTATATTGTATATACTTATTGGATATGATTTTTCTTGTATTAGTTATAACCTTTAATTTTAGACAAAAAGGGGAAATGTGGTGGTATTGTGTTCCACACAATATTGTGCAGCCTAATAAATTTATCTGGGGTCAGAGAACAGACAGCCACTAGAACAGAGCCAAAAGTGGTGGCTAGAAAATGGGTCAGAGCAAGCCATAGCAGAAGTTGGGCGATGTTGGTGCATACCTTTAATCCCAGCCCTTGGGAGGCAGAGCTAGGCGGATCTCTGTGTATTCAAGGATACAGCCAGCATGCAGACACATGCCTTTAATCCCAGAAAGTGAGCCTTTAATCCCAGGGAGTGATGGCAGAAAGAGAAAGATATATAAGGCGTGAAGACCAGAAACTAGCAGCATTTAGCTGGTTAAGCATTTTGGCTGGTTAAGCTTTAAGGCTTTGGAGCAACACAGTTCAGCTGAGATTCATTCTGGATGAGGACTCAGAAGCTTGCAGTCTGAGGAAATAAGACCAGCTGAGGAACTGGTGAGGTGAGGAAACTGTGGCTTGTTCTGCTTCTCTGATCTTCCAGCATTCACCCCAGTAACTGGCCTCAGGTTTGATCTTATTAATAAGACTCCTGTTAAGATTCCTACTACACGGTTTTTAACTAGAGGCTGTCCCTTCACCCAAATTCATAATAGTTCCCCTAAGTGCTTCAATTCAGATAAACGTTTCTACTGCAGCAATACTTTTGGTTTGTTCTACCGAAAAACTTCACTTCACCCTGAGGGTGAAATTACCGTATTTAGCTGCTGTAATTACTTGTTTCGTAGCTTCCCCAGGTTGTGCACTAGCCATTAAAAATCCTGAATAAGTGTCAATGGTCACATGTACATATTTTAATTTGCCAAATTCTGCAATATGAGTAACATCCATTTGCCATAGATGATTAGGAAGAAGACCTTGAGGGTTTACCCCTAAATGAGGGACAGGAAAATATTTTGGACATACTCCACATCGTTTAACTATTTGACGAGCTGCTTCTTTGGTAAGATTGAATTGCTTTCTTAAGCTTTTGCTATTTTGATGATGAAGAGCATGTGACTGTTGAGCCATTTCCACTTGGGATAATCTTTGTTAACTTATCAGCCACTGCATTACCCTCAGCTAAAGGACCAGGAAGATTGCAGTGAGCTCTAATATGGCCCACAAAGCATGGCAGTTTTCTTTTGTGGAATAGTGTCTTGAATTTGTTGAAATATTTTGACTTGATTGATGTTAGTTCCAATATTTTCACAAAAACTGTTACTATTCAAAGGAATCAAGAACATAGATGTTCTTTCATGAAATATATCCTTCATTAGCTTACTATGAGAAAAAGCATTTTCAGGATTTAGTATTTTCATTTCATTAGCTTTAACTCCTGATATTATTAGCAGCTGTGATATTTAGCATTGATTTTTTTTTATGAAAAAATAATTTTTTTATTTGTGTTTTAATTTTACACATCAGCCATGGGTTCCCCTGTCCTCCCCCCTCCTGCCCCAAGGAACTTTCAGGTGAAGCAACTCTTTTGTACGACAGCTAGATTTTCTGAAAATTTTTTCCCATCTATAAAGCAGTCATTTCTTTTTGAATGCCTGTTTCCCTTTTCTCCTTATTAGATGTGCAAAGGAATCACTCATTGCAGGCTGTTTGTTCACGAGGTAAAGAATTCTTAGTTTTACTAAGTTTCTTCATATCTAAGACGACGTTCAAGTGTATAACTGCTTTCCCTTGTTTTAAGGATTTTAAAGTGGCTTGTTTGCTCTTATAGCTAGCTTTTTGTCTGATCTGAGTTCTCAAGAGGTAAGATTAAGCTTTCTAGCATTGCTTTGAGAAAAAATTTCATCCTGAGCTGAAAAGTTTTGGGACAGTATCACCATCTTTAGCTGAAAAACTACATTTCCCAGACAGAATGCATTTCTCTTCATCAGCTCACTGCTAAGAGCTAGTTTATGGACTCCATTTCCCATAGTTCTTTTTGGGTCTGAGAGTCAACTGGTTCTCTTTTACCAGACTTGCTTACAAATTCTTTCCCGGGAGGTTTGAACAAAGTTTTTTGCTTTTGCAATGGGAGATTTGAACAAGCGTTTTAAGTTTTCAATTATGAGACATCAGGAGATTTCTGGTCTCTCCTCAGCTGGCTTTAACAGGAGTCTCTCCTTCATTGACACTGGCCCCAAATCAGAACTGCACTCATTAGTGTGCATTGAGGCCGGCATTCCTGATAGCAGCTTTCCTGGGGCTTGTGTTTGCCTTAGCCAGTCAGTGAAAAACGTTTACAACAGCTTTTCCATAGCTCCTTCGGAGAGATTTTCTCCCACTGATTTTATTCTCATTCTCATTTTGCTTGTTCCTCCCCCCCCCCCCCCCCATGCAGAGCTTCAGGTATCTGTCTACAGCTCTGTTCCTCTGCTAGCTGCTTTGGGAGGTAGGGGCTCCCCACGCCCTTCTGCCTCAAAGTCTAGCAGCTTTTTCAGGTCATACGTTTTCTGGGGAGGAATCTGTCCCTTCTCTTTCTTCAGAGTCTTTCTGACAGACAGTTCCCAGTTTGGTCTCAATTTATTCCTTCTACCCCAGAAGCATTTCCCAACGCCACAGTAACAGTTTTTTTTTTTTTTTTTTTTTGCTTCTGAAGGTAGGGGCTTTAGTCTGTTTCTGTTTTCAGGGTCTGTGTGGTTTGTGTACAGACTGAAAATCTAACAAGGGAGGTTTTTGCCATATCTAAACTCCCATTAGGACAGGTGTTTTTCCCTCAGGCCTTCACCTGGTCCAGTCCCCCAGTGGGTTGTGTTTGCTTGTCTGGGTGCTCAAGGACAGAGCTTATGCCAGAGGCAATCACCTCTCAGGGCTACACTCCCTCATCTCACCGGAAGTCAGTTGAAACAAAGCTTTCTCAAAGAGATGCTTTCTCTGACAGAGAAGAAACCTTTACTCCTGGATAGTTCTGTTGTGCCCTGGCTGGGCTCTTTCTCCAGACAGCGTTCTGACTCAGCACAACTGCTTCACACACAGTTCAGCTTTACTGCTTTCCCAGAAATGTCTTTACTCTGATAGGAAAGCTTTACTCAGAATTCTTTTTGCAGCTGTGGACCTATCAACTCCGGGACTTGTAAGAAAGCAGAAAATTGTGCCATTCCCACCGGCTTTAGCTGAGTTTGTTCATTAACAATCTTCCCCTGGGTCCTGCACCTTCCTGCCTCAGCTCTGTGCTCCAGGAAGTTTGCAACTGCAGGTACCCTAGTATCCCTGACATGCACTCCAACTCAGAGATGCTGGCCAGTCACCTCTGGGTTTTTGGTGAGAAGGGAGGATACCATGCTAACAGTTTGTATCACTTCAGGGGATCTTTGCATTAGGGCAATTAGGAGCACCTTTTCATGCTGAAATGCTCACTCAAACAAAACGCTTGATGCCTCAGCTCACTGTAACTGAAAAGCTTGGCTTTTTTTTTTTTTTTTAAACTTTTCTCAGGTAAGGTTTTCTGCCCTTTGGGCTCTGTAGCTTTTCACCCACACTCTCCCAGGGTTTCCCTCAGGGGACTCTGACCCACTGTCTTTTACTAGCTTGAAGAGACAGAGCTTAGAAGAGGTTTTAAGGAACATGTCCCTGCCTCCTGCATTGCAGGGAGGATTTTTAAAGCTTGTAAGAGAAGTTAGGTTTTGCTGTCTTAAGAGGTTTGTTGTTTTCCCTTAGAACTAATCACAGGTGGTCCCCATACTAATATCTTCAGGTGATTCTAATTTGTCCTTTTGAGAAAGTTAAAGGCTTTAGATTTTAAGTTTAAAAGAGAAATATTACGGCTTTTTTAAAGATATTCCCGCCCCCCCCCAATTTTCCCAGAAAAGCTTTTTAGTTTAAGAGAATTTTTTCCCCCAGAAGAGAAAGACCAACTTTTCCCAAAGCTTCCCAACTTTAAATTTTGGCTTTTTACACCTGCATTTTTGCCTCAGAGAGAAATCACTTTCTCCTGCTGCTTGGACTTAGCATTTCAGCTGTCCCCAGGTCAAAAGCTTCCATAGGAAACTTTTTCTTCCCCAGTTTGAGTTTATAGCAAAGTTAGAAAGTTGAAGAGTTTTTCTGTCTAGTTGCCTTACTTATTTTTTTCTACACAATCTTACACTTCTAAGTTTTTCCTACACTGTATTACTACACTATACCTTATTTTTCAGATAGAAATTGAAAAAGGGATAGAAGATAGAAAATTTTGACAGAAGAGAATTTTGCATTGCAGCATTGGACATCCTTCCAGTCTGGTTTCTTTTTCTCTCGAGGATAAAACCCCTGCCCCTTATATATATATTCAACACACACATATATATATGTTCAACACACACACATATACATATATACATATATATACATATACATATACACATATACTATACACATATACATACACACACACATATACATATACACACACACACACACACACACACACATATACACACACATACATACATATATATATATATATTACATAACACTGGCATGCCAGTTTCCACTGGCAGGGCTGACTCACAATTTTGCCAAAATCTGTGTGAAAACTATTATTTTCCTTTATCTTTTGTCCTTATTACTTTGTATTTAGCCCCTGTTCATTTGTCTTTATTCCCTTTTTTTTCTTTTCCCCTTTTTTTCTTTAGTCCCTGTTCATGGCGCCATTCTGTGGGGCGTTTACCCACCAACCCCACAGCTCCCCAGAGTTTTCTTGAGTGAGAACAGCAGGAAATATTAGAAGGATTTATAGTGCGGAGATAAACAGATAGAAAATAAGGACAGCCTCGACAGGACCTGGAACCTTTTCCAATGGGCCAGACGCTCTGCCCCAGGGTATTTATAGAGATGCCAAGGGGTGGAGCAAAAGACCTCCTCCCACAGCACAGCCAAGTGCAGACCATTTCAGACACCTGCACTCAGGCAGGTGGTCTTCATCATCCTCTATGAGGACCTGCTGGGTAAAGCCACGAGGAACCCGCAAACGGGCTCCCACACGGGTGTTAATGAGTTACACAGTGTGAAGTTCTTACTACAGGGGACATTGCTCTCTCAATTATCATATTGGAAGGTAAGCTCTGAAGTGGGAGGGTCTCTCTCTCGTCCTAAGCATCTATATCAACATCTACCACATAGCAGATAGCACATAATCACCTGTGGAATAAATAAAATTACTTATCATTAATTTCACAACCCTATGGCTAATGAATTTCCCAGTCATTTTGTGGTTATTTTTTAGGATTTAAAGATGTAGTTATTTTGAAGTTTTCCCTAATGGATGGGTCTTCAGAGTTCCCATTACACAAAGGGCTTGGTGAACCCATTAGTCACAACTCGTTTTGAAGGAAATCCAACTGTGTTGCCTGGGACCACAGCTTTGGAGTAAAAGTGAAAGCTGAGGCCATGAAGAACTTCTCTGTTACTGTTACACACAAGTAAATTAGTAAAATTTGGCCTTCTCTTATTGCCAAGTCTGTGCCAGAAGATTCCTGACCATGGACATCTGGTTATCTCTTAACAGATGAATTGTCATATACTCAAGGGAATGTAAGGACATCTCTCTGGGGAAGGATGACCATGGTCACAGGTGTTCCACCCTCCAGTCTCTTGCTATACTGTTGGCTTGAGTGAGCACTAATGATACAGCTTTCATGGGCTTCTCAGTTTAATGCACATTAGCATGTTTGTAAATGTGCTGTTTCATGGCAAATGCCACTAAGCAAGTAGACTTTAAGCTTTCCACATGAAAGTACCAGATACACTTCCTCCTGGGCAAGACACCTCTTTCCTCACCCTTGCCTCTGCTGTAAACCTGTGCTCAGTTATCTCAGTCCTCTACACCAGGCTTTCAGTTAAGAATCACCAATTTCCCAGGTCCCAGTCAGGGTATAAATGCAGGAACATTTCTGAGCAGCTGCAGTGGACAGAGAGACAGGAAGACACAGGAAGTAGCTGTTTGCCACACAGACTTTTCTTGGCAGTGATGGCAGAGGCAATAGTTAAGGAGTAAAGAGAGCTAGCCTAAGAGATGACATTGGCACCAAACCCTGAGGTAAAGGGAGGTGGTGGGAAAAGATTGAAGGAAGAGTCTCTGCCTGACAAGGAAGAGATGTGGAGCTGGAATGCCCAGGGCACCACAGCAGAGGCTGCAGAGAGGGCAGCCTCGGAGCTCCTGTGGACCACCTCAGAGTACAATAGAGAATGGACCCAATCCAAAGCGCAAGGAAGACAGGCAGAAAGGAGCAGCGTGTAATGGACAGTCCCATAGTCCCAAGCATCATGGGTCAACCACTGGGGTTACAGAGAAATGGATGCAGGGAAGCAGCTAGTGCTAAGACTCAAAGAAAGGTTTGTGCCTTCATCCATGGGGGGAGAGGTGGATGGGATGAATGTGTGGGGAAAGAGACAGGTTTTCAAGAAACAGTCACATTTTAGTGAGTGTCCCCGAGGAGCTGGTGAGAATCCCTATGTTACCATAGATTAGGAATAATCACAGTTTAGTGAGAGCCCCTGAGGAGCTGGTGGGAATCCCCATATTAGGGATAGACCCTGCTAAGTTACTTACACAGGTTTTTTTTATTTTTTTTTGTCATAAAGATTTAAATGTTTGTTTCCCTTGATACCAACAGAGTTGGCTTACTCGTGATAACATTTATTAAATTTGTTTATCTCAGGCTTTATAAACTGAACAATCAACAATACTCAAATATGTACATCTCTGTGAGCTGAGGAGAATCCTTTAATTTAAATCTCATCCATATTTTTGAATCTCGGGAGATATCAGGATAATTACTGATAAGAACATATGCATATGTGTAGAGTCAGACAGATCTCTTGTTTCGAGCTGGAAGCAACATAAAGCTTCATTAAATTAAATGAGTTAATTTTTACCATCACAAAACTCTCAATTTACCAATATCCTTTTCCATTATCCAGTTTCTGATGAAATTAATTACAAAGCTCTCTGATAATGATGGGACAATAGACAGGTGACTCACCCACGTGTTTCTTTTTTTGAAAGAGTTTATGAATGTGCAGGCATCCATCTTCCTACAATAAGCACTTACTAAGCTTCACTGTATACCAATCATGCTACAGAGCTGAATACTTCCAGACCCCCATACAAAATGAAGTGGAAACCTGGCATTGCACAAATCTTGAGGCAACTCCACTGCAGTGGAAGCACGTGTCTACCACTTCACACAAGCTCTGCCTTTCTAAGAACTGACGGTCTCCCCATCACCTCAAATCTCCCCCATAAATCTATTCCAGGGACAAATATTCACATGAATATTTATCCTGATATTCAAAAATATGGATGGAGTTTAACTGAAAGGATTATCCTTCACACACACACACACACACACACACACACACACACACACACACACTCAGCTCTCTAGCTACCCTACAACCCAGTCAGGTTGACACTTTGGACTAACCACGGCCACCCCCCACTCACCCAGTGAGCACCTAAACAAGGACAACAATCAGAATCTCCCGATGGAACATGTGAGGTAGAAGTGGCCTCACGGCATTATGTCAGGTACAATATCAGGATATCACATGGGTGTATGGACAAGAAGAGCTCAGCAGAGACCAGAGTCTTTGAGGCTCACCTCTTAGAGCAAAACCAAATGGTTCAGCTCTGGACAGGCTGCATGCTGTAAGTACGGATTTAGACAGAAAAGACTCAGGGGTCATGTTTTCTGTGTAATACTAGTGGCCTATTTCTGTACTAGACATCTGAATTGATAAGGAGGGGTGATGGTGGTGGTGAGGATGAGGATGACAGTGATAGTGATCACAGTGATGATAATGTTAGCAATGATGATGGTGATGGTTGTGGTGATGACGGCGATGATGGTCATGGGTCATGGTGATGGTAGTGATGGTGATGATAATATTAGCATTGATGATGCTGGTGATGCTGGTGATGGTGATGGTAGTGGTGTTGATGGGGACAGTAGTAATAACAATAATGATGGTGATAGTGATCAGGCCAATGGTGATGCTATCGATGATAACGGTGGTGGTAGTGATGGTCATGGTGATGGTGACTATGGTGATGATGGTGACAGTGATGATGTATTCCAAATGGGTTGCGATAGCTTTAAAGTGGAAGAAATTTGAAGATCATCTTTTCCAATTTAATTCTTTTAGTGATACAGAAACTGAGGCAAAGTAATGGTTCATGTTTTATTTTATTGTAAAGACCTGGTTCATAATACCATGAAGTTGTTTCCTCTGTGGTGTGTTCTCTGCAGCTCTCCCTGTGTATACTGTGGGGGCACTCCTTCACTAGAGCAATCTTATTTAATCTGGGTGGGTCCTGTGCAGTCACCTGTAGCTTCTGCTGGAGGCAGAAGTTATCACTGGTTTGGTTTGAGGATTTTCAGTTTTGTAGAAGAAGGTAACATGCTTCTGTTCCCCAGTAAGCCCACTCTGTATATTCCAATTTCAAGGAATCACCTGCCACATTCAGGAGTATCATCACTGTGTCCAGCTGCATTTGCAACTTGTAAACAAGGTGACACGCAGGTCTTTAAGAGGCGATGACAGTGTTTAACACAGAGAAAACTGAAATGATTGTACTAGCCTCTGGAATGTGCTTGACAGGTGAATCTGGCATCACCATAGTCTGCCTCCTTTGCCAACACTATCTTGTGACAGTCACCCATGTGGCTCAGTGGAAGGATGGAGCAGCTGTGCCTTTTATGGTCTTGTACAAAAGAGTTTATTCCTCTTCTACTGGTTAGTCCCACTTGCAGCTAAGCTCTGGTGACATCAGAGCTCTCCATTTAGCTGAGAGAAAGATAAGGAAGGACATGGTGTCTCCATTTGACTACTTAGAGAAATGAGAATGGAAAAAAATAGATGTCTATGCTAGGAAAAAAGAAAGGCTGACTTCCCCACCGTTTCTGCCTGCATCTATATCAGCAAGAGGTGAAAATTATAGACAGACATAGCTATCTCAATAAAGGAGACAAATCTGAGAGCTCCATAACCAGGCTAGCGAATGAGAAACAACAAAAAGGAAAGCAGCCAGTTTGCCCAGTTGCCCAGAGGTAAGACAAAAATAGAAGTTTCAAACAGAAGTTGGGTGGTAACCATTTACAGAGACAGGGCAGGAGTGACCCCCACAAGGACAGGCTTGCCCACAGGGTGACAGCTGATCTTCATCATCACCTTGCCTGCATTTAGAATCACCTAGGAGACACGTCTTTTGTTTTACCAAAAGGACATTTCCAGAGAGAGAGTTAACTGAAGAAAGAGTACACACCCTTAATGTGGATGACATTACCCCATGGCTAGGGCCCCAGACTGAATAAAAAGAGAAAAGGGAGACACTTGAGAAGCATCATTCTTTCTCTGTTCCCTGGTTAGCATCAAGGACCAAGCTGCTTCTGCCACCATACATTCCTCTCATGGTGGACTTCATGTATTTAAACTGTGAACCAAAGCAAATCCTTTCCTCCATCAAGTTCTGGCTCATCTTCTCATGTGATGTGAAGTCACTCATAAAAACCCTTATACTGACCATGGGCTCTCTAGCTCAATGCCCATCTCAGGGATAAAGGGATCATCCAAGTACTTGGAAGACTACTTGCTAAAGACTCAGACTACTATCATGCTTTGCCCAAAGTCACATTATGTCAGCCAGTGCCTTTATGGTGGAAACAGATAGATGACAGATGCCAGTCTGTTGATCTATCTGAGCAGATTATCTTGGTTCCAAGACTGGATGAATTCTTAGCTGCACCTGCTTTGTATGCAGATCATATCCTTGGCCAGTGCTCCAACCACACAAATGCATCTCTTGTCTCTTCCCACCAGAACTGCCTCAGCATGTTCCCTTTTCAAGGGAGTGGGTCTAAACATCTCAGCCCAAAGTAATCCCATATTGCTCCATGTTTGTGACTATAGCTTTGGTTCTTTTACTAATGAATGACTCATAACAATTACTATTTAATAAGATGCAGAATACTTCAAACCCTGTAGCCATTTCCACAATATAGTAACCAAGTATAGTGCTGCTCATAGTAATCCCCACTTTCCACTCCACCCCAGCTTTCATTTATGTGCCCTCTTCTTAGCACCTTGCTAGTGGGCCATAGGACACTCCTATGGAGAAGGCTCCAGAGGAGAAAGGGCAAAATTCCGAGGGCAGAGAATTAGGGCAGTAGATAGAGCAATTCCTGCATAACATGGAGACCTGAGTTCCCTAGCACCCAAGTAAAAGTAAAATGCTAGGGTTGGTGGATCTTGGGGTTAACTGGTCAACCAGCCCTGCCTACTGGACAAACTCCCAGTTCTAGTAAGAAACACTGTACCAAACAGAAAGATGGACTTCTTCTGAGGAATGGCTCCTGAGGTTAATCCCTGGTCTCCACACACATGTGTACACACATACATGTGCACATGCACACACCCACATGCTTGCTCATACAGACAAATACACACACACACACACACACACACACACACACACACACACACACACAAAGCAGACAGAAGACAGACACAGGTCAAGAAAACAAAAACACCACGGTCTGAGCATGGTGTCTGAATATCTGCTTCATAGCCACCAGTGCTGACTGCACAGACTCTGTCTCTTCTCCTTATGTGTGTATTTTGGCTCACTCACCAGGGTGCCATGTGTTCAACAAGTAGTACAAGAATGAAAGAATGAATAAGTGAGTGAATGAATGAATGAGCCAACAAACACACTTTCATTCTGATGTCACATTCATTCATATGTATTTAGGTAAATTCCTTTTATGCCCCTTGTTCTTCCCAGGTTACCCATGGCACCTAGGGAAAACAAGCTGCTGTGCGTTTGAACAGGCTACATGAATCCAGTTTCTAGTGTCCTGTCTTCTGCAACTCATGCCTGAAGGGCTGGGTCACACCTTCCCCCCATGACCTTGTCAAAGGAATAGCTTCCAGTCTCTTGTCTTGAACTTGCTGTGCAAGGGCTGATTCTAAAATGCAGGATGTTCAATTGGAAGAAATTCAAGAAGATTTCCAGCATGTTCCCCTCAGACTGTCTGCGCTCTGAATTTCAGCAACTGTGATGGAAATGTTAATGAGTGGTGAATACTGTGGATGGGATTCATCCAACCTTTTGATGAAAACAATGGCTCTGAACATGGGTCAGTTAGGCCATTAAGGAAAACTTGGTGCTAATGAGACCAAATTAGAGACCTGGGCCCCACATGGCCAATTAGTTCTGTGCAGAAAGATTCTGGGTTCTATGGTCAGCAGCTTCCCTAGTCAACACAGCTAACCATTCTGTAGGTGTGTGATGTTGACTACAGGGGAGAACCTGTGGGGGTGAGGAAGTGGCCTTCCTATGTAGCAGCTACAGCATGAGAGTAGCCATCAATGGGTCAGAAGCAACAGATATCCACCTGATGAACTGCAGGTAAGTACTTTGTAGCTCTGGGTCCTACATGGTATGAAGCCTCCACTGAGGGGGACATGCCTCCTGTCCTCTGCCTTCATAGAGCCTTCAACTTCATAGCCCTTCTAATTGCCAAGAATCAGGTTGAGAACCATTTTGCTTCTTATTCTAGCATTTACCATAATCTACCTTGATTCAGGAGGCCTAACAGTTACTCTTTTCAGTGAATTAGTCCAAGCTTGAGTCCCCAGTGAAGACCAATGGCCCAATCCTTGTCCCACAGCATTTTGGACCAGTCAACAGAGCCTTTTAAAGTAGCCATTTTACTCAGGCTTCTGAGAGTTGGAAAGCTCATCCTGATGCCAAAGTATAACTTCATGACATCAGTGAGCATATCCCTTTACACTCAGTTTGACATGTAAAAACCAAATTTACTAGTGGAAGCACTCTGGCTCACAAAACCTATCCTGACACAACTTTTACCCATGCTATCCTAAGCCTTGTGACTTACCTCTTCTGGGAATACAAATCTTTTCACCTGGCTTAAACCCTGTGGTCCTCACACACTATTGCAAAGGAGGTTCACAGCACAGGCGCACCTACCAGGAGGAACAGAGGCTTCTGGGAGTGTCTTGTATCTGTGTTTGCCATCACCACATGTCAAGGCAAAGACTATAGTGGGGTTCACAGAAGATAAATCAGCTTTGTGATTTAATTCTCCAGTCTTCATCAGAGCTCCTGAAACAGTCTGATGGTGTTATGTCTTCTTTACAGGGTCAAGGATGAGTTAAAAGCAAGTTCAAATCAAGATTTTTAAACCAAAGCCATGAAGTGTCTATGCTCCAACCAAAGAGATTCACAGCTTACATGTATTTGTAGAAACTATAACTCTACTATGTGTGTGTAAATTCTATAACTCTACTACATAAGTAGATTCTATAACTCTACTATATGTGTGTAGATTAAGTAACTCTACTATGTGTGTATGAATTCTATAATTATTTACTGTATATGTGTGTAGATTCTTTGTCTACTGTATGTGTATATTGAACTACTATATACTTTTCTAATATATACCCTGGAGCATCCAAACACTGATCATAATAAACTCAAAGCAAGCCTCGTCACTAGATTATTTCTAAGACTTGAGGGATGTTAGTATTAACCAAAATGAGGCTGTGTTAAAATTCAGTACTTTAGGATTCCCACCCTGGAGATTTATGTCGTTCTGGCCCAGGTGGACCCTAGGAATCAGAACTCATCACAAGCCCATCTACTAAATGGGCTCCTTCTTGTCATGACACCATCTATTGACCAAGATTGTATTGTTTTCAGGTTATTAGTTCCCCTCACTGAATACATGCTTTATAATTAGCATATAAAAGCTGCTCAACTAAACTAGGAAACATGGAAGTGAATATGTTTCCCTTCAATATTTTTAACTTCCAAAGCTGAAGCTAGAAACTACTTTAACGTCTAGCATTAAAATATCAAACCAAAATCATATATCTTAGGTCATTCACAGAGAGAGAGAGAGAGAGAGAGAGAGAGAGAGAGAGAAAACAAGGATTACGAGGAAGACGGTCTTCTCTGTGATAGGGTAGTAGGGTAGTATGAGGCAAAGTCCCAGACTCTGCAGCCCCTGTAGCCCCAGGGCTGCCTGGAACTGGCAGGATGCAACATGAACTCTCGGTAGGAGTATGTGGCTGAGAACTTTGTCTTTGTCTCTCCTTGTGAATACTGAATAGCATACTATGTCCCCTCCACAGACCAAAGCTGACCTGAAGAGAAAAGCCCCCTCTTGCCCTGTGAGGCCTGTATGCTCACATTGGTCACCTCCACCTCACCTGTGCAGACTCCCTAGCACTATTTTTAGGTTACTCAGTCCTCTCCTGGAACTTCCTGCATCCAGCTAGAATAACCCAGGCCAGGTCAGGTAGGAGAGAAATCTACCTTTACCTTTCTCTCTATCAGCATAATTTCTGCTTTGCTGTCCAAGAGGACCACTATGCTCCTCTCACTGTGCAGACTGCCCTCCATTGCATTCCAGTGAAGTTCTTCCTGCCCAGACACTCTTGGTCTTTCTCTCATCCCTTGGAAGAAGACAACATACGAAGCTTGCGATAAATGTGTTTGAATAAATTAGTAATATGGGATCCCTCATTTTACTTGCCTAAGCCTATAAGATATACAGATAAAATGTAATTATCATGTAAGTGTGATAAACACTCACTTTGAGAAGTGAGCAGTCTCCACTTCTAATCCAGGGCACCCACCCCTGTAACATCACACTATGAGTCTTAAGTCTCTGGAATTTATACCAGAGTTCCCAGACCCCCAAAATAGTGCTGAGAGCCAGCCCACAAGGCTTTTTTCTCTTCAGGGAATCTCCCCCTCCCCTGGTATCACCATGTGCTATCCTGTCTCCAGTATAGAGGTGTGGTACTGTCTCAGTTCCTCTAGGGTAGAACTGCCACTACAAAGGCTATGGCAGGGATAACAGACCACAGATCCCCGGCCAAGTGTTTATCCTTTATGGATGAGGAGGCCAATTATGGAATTAACTAGGATGGGAGTTTAGATTCAGAAGAAAACCACTTGAGTTGCAGATAACAATACTCTTAAATAATGAAACTGAGACTCCATCCTTTAGTGCTGCGAGTTAGTGTAGAGTAGGAGACCAGCTCCCGGAGGTGCTGTGGCCTAATTCCGGCCACACCCCTTCTTGAGCAGGGCTAACAGACACATGCCTAAAACCCACTGCTGTAACACCAAGAGACTAGGTTTCAAATGTAATGGGTACTTATTAAATGAATAAACAAAATTAAAAATGATTAAAGCTTCAAAAATGCCTCAAAAATTCATAAGCACTCATCGCAGAGATTCAAGTGACAACATTTGCCATTTGTTCTGCATATTTAAGGCCCTAGCATTTTGTAGGAAAACTGTCTGTTTCTCAGCACTCAACTTTAAGGATCTATTCACCTCCAGCATCTATGTTTCTCATAAATGTGAGGACTTGGCATCATTTTCCTTGAGCTTTTACCAAACATTCAACAACTCAAAGCTCACAGCACATGTTCAGTCCCAGAGCTTGCTGCCTGAGCCTGAGTCCACTACCTCTTACCCACCTGCAGGACCCTGTTCCAGCCTCTCCACAAATTCCCTTCCCTGGGTGCTGATCTTACTTTGGAGTCAGAGTCAGGCTTGTCTATCACACACACGGAGCCAGAGGTCCCACACCGACACTGGAAACTGCTCATATAACAGCAAGGCCCTGATAAAGCACTGCCTGGATGGCCCTGTCATACTACACCAGCACACCAATACGTTTGCTAAACTGATCAATAGTAAGATTGATAAGTCTTCTGCTTGGTTAAGTTAATCTTCGTATCGACCAGCCTGGCAAACATATTGCTTTTCCTGGGCAGCCTTCCTCGGTAGCTTTGCTCCCCCACCCTGACACCCAGGTTGTCTGGTCCTATCAAGAAGAGAAATAGAACAACATTTTCTACATTAAACGCTTCCATTACATCCTGATCATCTTTGCTGGCAACAGATATCTCCTCGAGCAGAGGATTTATAGACAGTAGGTGTCTGACTAATTTTTCTGAGGGTGTTAGAATATTGATAATGATCGGGGCCTTCCCAGTCTTGCACTCCGCACATGGCGTTCAAATTAATAATGGTTATAAATCGGAGCGGTAAGTGCCTTTCCAATTACAGTGCCCAGAGCAAAGACCTCAGAAAATAGGACTACAAAGCCAAAACAAGGCCTACAGAGTCTGTTCCTAATGCAGTCTTGTTCTAATCCAAGACAGAACAAGGCGAAGCTAATAGAGAAATCCCACTAGAAAGAATGGAGCAGGCCCCAGGTGGGGAAGACAAAGAAAGACAACCTACAGAGTGGTGACACAGGCAGTTCTTTCACCAACCGAAATCATAGGAGGTGACCTTGACCGGGCAAGTTGCTTAGGCTAGAAGCCTGGTGTGCTCCCTCTGTGACCCTAGTGACTTTGCAAAGTTGCAGCGACCTGTACTCAGACCTGGTTTTCTGAATGTGTGACAGCATGCTTTCACAGGAATCCATAGAGAAGACCACGCGCAGAGTTTAGAAAACGTAAGGCACTGTTGTCTTGTAGAAGAAGGGCAAGACCAGTGCCTGAGTGCTCTCAGAGTCCAAACATGGCAGACTATCTGCTAGCCCTCAGGATGAGGACAAAGACTAGAGAGATAAACAGAGAGAGGAAGGGGAGAAGAAGGGAGAGAGTGGCTGTAGGCTGGGCGTGAGCTGCTGGGTCACCTCGAAAGATCAGAAATGCTGATGAATGGACCACCTGGTAAGGGGAAGGAGCATTGTTTTCATGTGGGAGGAGACATTTGTGGGAACTAAAATCTCTTTTTTCATTGAAAGAGGAGAGCATCTCATGCGAGTTAGAGACACTTTCCCAGGTGAGATACCAAAGTCACTATGTGACCATGTGCCTAAGAGGTAAGCAGAGACAGCTGTGGCAGAACGGAACTGGGCAGCACCTCTGAGAAGGAAGGGGACACATGGGCTTCCAGGTCTCAATGACTGCTTCCAAGGGTCGACACACACACATAGCTCTTTCCTCAGTACAGGAAGTTTTCTTGTAGCTATGGTCCTGGCTCTGCCCATCATCTGGTAATGCCTGTCCTACCGAGGAGCCTGACTAGTCTTCTTCCTTCTTTTCAAAAGTCTCTCTGTAGTACGTCAAGAACTGGGGAGGCTGACACTCAAACATGAAGCTGTATAGCTTTAAAACCTTCAGAAAGTAGTAAGCCAATAAGCATTGCTTCTGGCCTCTGCCCTCCAGGCTGCACTTCTGCCTGATGGGTGAGGTCTCTCATTCCATTCCATCAGTACTTAAGCTTTTGTATCATGTGCACACATCCCGCACCCCACCCCCACCCCCAGGGGATGCCACAGCAGCCAGAGACTCTTTGGTGAGAGTCAAGTGGAAGCACAGTCATGCAGTCCATAGGCTGTGTGTCTTTCTGAATTCCCCCCGACTTTGTTTTGCCAGCAACAGATGATGGTCAGGAAATATCTGTTGAATAATATATAAATAAAGTTAGGGCACTAGGGGAATGCTCTTGGAGATTGTGGTATCCCCATGTCTATCTCCCTCTGTCTCTACTTCCTGGTAGAGGCATGAATGATCTTCTACTCTCTCCTCCATGGTTCACCACTGTCTAAATCCACCCAGCCTATCCAGACTATAATCCCAGAACCTGTGGCCCAAAGAAAACATTTTCTCCTTGTGCTTGTCTTTGGCTAGAATCCATCATTATGACAGAAAGCTGATTCACACAATGGGTACAGAGGTCATCTCCAGGTTTCACGCTTGTGCTGTCCTGCTTGGTCTCCACCGAAGCATGGACCTGCAGGAAGTACATCTTTCCATGGGCTACAGGAGTAACAGAACCTGAACTCAGATAACTTAAGGTTCTGAAAAGGTGGTTGGTAAACCAGAGGCAGCACTTGAGTCTACCACTACCAGGAAGATCCAGGTAAAATTCTAACTACTTCCTTGCTATTGTATCTCCAGCTGCTGATCAGGGGTCAGTCACCTGGAGCAGTAAGAACACAGCCAACACAACCATATCAGGAAGGTTCCGAAACAACTCAGCCTTATCTGTGGGGTCATCTCAGCCTGTCAGATTTCACAATGTGACTCATAACCCAGCAAGAATCCTTGGCGACAGTTTCTGTCTATGCCAAATGTCCACGTTCCGTTGTCTAAGTGGGAAAGATGGAATCCAGAGCATCTGATGAAGCCCCAAAATGATCACCTGGCACTGGGTTGTTGTGGCGATTCCTGTAAATGGCAGAAGACATCAAGGTGACCATGAGAGTGTTTGGGGCCTGAGCTGAGACCTGCCACTTGCTGAGAGAAGAGTGGGGCTGTGAGGGCCCTCCTCTGACAAACAGTCAAGCCCAATTTCCATGCAGACATTTTCTTCCTTCTTCACTCAGCCTGGACATGCGGCAATTTCTCCCTCACCTGGGAAAGCATAGCTACTAATGTGAGCTTTTCCACTGCCCAGTCAGAGTGAAAATTGCGGGGAGTATCCATGGGCTCCAAGCCTGTGGTCACTGTCACAAGTATGGCCACTTCGGGGAGCTGATTGTTCAACTGTAACGTGATGAAGAACTCTGTGGCCAGCAAATGTGAAGAAGCACTGTGTGGGAGAGTGAGTTATTTAAAGCATCTGCCCATGGAAGTCTGATTTCTGCAAATTTTTTTGAGTGACAGACAGTTCTCTATAGCCTTTTTATTTTTGCAAAGTAACTGAAGTTTCTTTACTTTCTTGTAAGAAGAGAACGTTTCCTATAGTTGGTACTCTGGGAAATACTTCCACATGGCATTTGTAGCCAAGAGCCAGTCATCCATTCTTTCTACTTGTCTTCTGTGGAATATTAACACTTTATTCTTAGTCTGAGATATCCCTGGTGGACCAAAAGTAGGGAAGAAATTAAAAATGAAGCAAAAGCATTCCTCTCTCTCCCGCCAAGAGAGCAAGAATTCTGAGGACTTCCAGGGAGACAGTGGACGCAATCCTCTTATTTCACCTTCAGATAAAGTCCCACTTCAAGCAAAGCCATTTTCCTTTGAACGAGTTGTTATGCAGACACGTACCAAAATCACTCGAAAGAGATGTTTTGCTTCAGCATAATGTGAGGCATTCGATGCACTCTGACAGTTGTAACAAGCTGGATTGGCTCTTTGATCCCACCCCATCTTCTCTTATTTCTCTGTGTGTATGTGTTGGTATAGTTCCATGCAAATCTGTGCACTTGCATGTAGAGGCCAGAGGTCTGTCAATGTTGTATGTCATATGTTCTTTTGTCTTGCTTAAGCTAGGGTCTCTTACCAAATCCAAAACTTACTAGTTGTCTAGAATGTTGATACAATTACTTGACCCACTGAGACACTTCCTTAGCCCTCTCTCTGAGTCTCTCTGTCTGAGTCTCACTCTTTCATATATATATATATGAGTTCATATATGGGCTTGGACATCTATGCTTAGTTACTATCTAAGTTCAGATGAATCATTCCCAGATAGTAGTAGTTTTTCATACTCCTATACAGATACCTGGAAATGTTGGAGAAACTTGAATCATCATCTTTGGGTCAGGAGACATGTCGCAGGTAGAAGCCAAGGACTCTGTAACGTCAAGATACTGAATCAGTCAGACTTAATGTCAGCATGACAGGGAGCAGGGGTCAGAAGCTGTGAATTAAATGACCATGAAGTATGTAACACAGCTTTCCAAACACTCAACCTGATTCAAGTCATAGTTTCTAATCTAATGTGTACACCAAGACATATGATACATGCCATGTGTCTGCACGGAACATGCTGTACTTTTTAAGTTACTCACACATGACAGCTGTGCAAGGCCTCGTCTTTAAGGGAAATATCTCTGAAAGAGGTGATGGAGTAGATAAGAACCACAGCTAAGAGGGAGTTGCTACAGACTATGCAACAAGAGATAATGGCCTGGAAAAGTTTAGGATGAAAGGCAAGTTAGAGATAGGAGACAAAGTCTGGAAAGAATGGTCTTATGTTATTTTTGTCATTGCTGTAGCCACATACCCAACAGAGCAAACTTAAGGAATGAAAGGTTTATTGAGGATTTGGGCCATCATGACAAAGAAATCATCATGCTCGATGGTTAGTTTTTGTGAACTTGACACAGGCTAGAGTCATTTGGGAAGTTAAAAACACAGTTGAAGAATTGCCTCCATCAGTACAATCTGTGGCCTGTCTATGAGGCATTTTTGTGATTAATGATTTATGTGGGAGGGTCCAAGGCACTGCACATGGTTCCACCCCTGAGAGATGGCCCTGGGTTGTATAAGAAAGCAAGCTGAGCAAGCCATGGGAGCCAGACAGTAAATGAATCCATCTATGTTTCTAGCCTCTTTAAACTCCCCTCTAACTTCCCTAAAAATTAAAAGTGATCAAGACACATAAGCCAAACACACTCTTTCCTGCTCAGTATTTTTTCATCAGGGTGTTTATCACAGCAATTGACAGCACAAGAGGATACCCTGGTGGCAGAAGTGTGGAGCAGCTGGTCACATGGCATCTGCAATCAGGAAGCAGAGACAAGGAAGGCTGGTGCTTAGCTCTCTCTCTCTTATTTTCATTGTTCCATGAACCCAGTCCATAGCCTGATGCCATCTACAGTCAGGGAGCATCTTTCTTCTCAGTTCATCTTCCCAGACACACCAAGAGGTGTGCCTCCTGGGTGACTCCAAAGCCAGTCTAGTTGGCAATGAAGATGAGCCACTACAGGTCTTCAGACTCAGCACACAGATAAATACAACAGAAGAGGACTCCTCAAATTGTTCAGCAGAGCAAGGTCCAGGGGGATCAGAGTTGAACATGCTGCTGCTGAATGGGAAGAATAGAAAGACAGACAGATCAACTTCACTGGGGGTCATTACGCTGGTTTGCCATTGGGCTAGCAGACAGAGACTGTCAGTTTGCTAACCCAGGGCTGTCACATTGGCCAGTTCCAGAAGGCCCCATGATTGCTTTTTCCTATAGACTGCTCCTCAGGGTCATGTAGTGGGTACCTTGAGGAAGGGTGAAGGCAAGTGGTTTTAATGAGCTAAAAAATCACAAGCTATTGGCTAGATTCAAAGAAAGCTTCACTCTTGTCCTAATGACCAGGCATCAATAACCACATACTTATAGACCTCAGACCTCACAGCCTCACACAGATACCTGGGCTACCACCATGACCTTCTGTCCATGAGCTGAACAGACATAGTCTCTTTGTTTCTTTCCAGACCAAGGTGAATCCCTGTCCTGTCTGGACAAGCCATTGTCTCTCTGTTCCAAAAGGCCACTGCAGGCTCCGACCAAGGTCATCTAAGGGAAGACATCTCCTCGTGTGGATTAGCACCTTTCAGCTCCATTATTCTCATCACCCTGTCCCTCTGTCACGTGCTTAAACTGGACTCCCTTCCCCAGTCCTGTCTAAGAAGCAGCGTAGAAACTTCAGACAGTTGCACAGGCAATGAGAGGGTAGGAACCACTGTCAGAGAATTAGATTGTGACTCCTAGAAACAGAGATAGGAGACTAACACCCATGTTACTCAGGAAGCCTACCTCAGTGGTTCTACAGTTTCTCCTCCGTTGTACTACCAATGGTCTCGGTGACTTAGGGGTCTGTTTTTGTTCTGCACAGTGCTTCCTCCTGCCTGGTCAAAGTTAAGGTGGGTGCTGCCCCGTCCTCTGTAGAATACAAGATTCCTGAGATGGAAGTATTGTCCCAACACTCTTTGTTCCCCCAGTGAGTGGCACTTGGGGAGTCAAGGTAAGTACTTTACATTTGGCAGGTGTCTATCTTCACGCTTTTCAAAACATAATTATTTTCATTATTTTTAAATGTGTGCATGTTTATGGTTGTATATGTGTGTACCTGAGTGCAGATACCCCTAGAGTTATAGGCAGTTGTGAGATACCTAATGTGGGTGCTAGGAATTAAACTTGGGTTCTCTGCAAATATAGTGCATGCTCTTAACCCCTGAGCCGTCGTTCCAGTCCCTTCCTTCACTGTTCTACCCAAGGACACCTAAAGTATTTTGTGGGTTTTACAATTTGTAATTTTTGTCATAGCCATAGAAACCTAAGTATTTATAAATTACAGAATACCAGACCAATAGAAAATTACATCCAAATATAATATACAGGAATAGCCAGAATGAAACTTCAGCCATGTTAGGAACACAAGTAAAGAGGGTCCCAAGTTCTCAGAACTCCTCTAATCCCCACGGGAACTCATGGCTTTTACTCTGCAGATGCAATCTTACATTACAAATCAGGAAAGCGAAACCTACTGCCTGCTAACAGTATTCATTGAACTGACTCCCTGTCCATCACATAATATATGCTTTTCTTAAATGTGTACAGAAAGAGTCTTCTGTGGGTCTCATGTAAAGAAAATGGAGAGGGTAGTAAGGATGCTGCTCACGGTATTGTAAATCTATTGTACATGTTGGCTGGAACACAGCAAATGCATTATAGTATTGATTGGCACTGGCTAATTAATAGGCAGCATTATAGGAATAATACAATCATAATAAATGAAACTGAAGTCAAGAGACTTTGGCAATGAGTTGTTTGGTAATTATGATTCTTTCTGAACATAATGGACAATGTTTAGAAGCAATTTCTAATTTATGATAGTGTTGTGATTTATAGTGGGGACTGGCAATAAATCCAAGGTAAATATGTAAACTGTGAAATCTTGCCTACAATATGGTGTCCTTGTTACATTAAAAGGCTATGAAAATAAATTGTGTAACTTCTCAGAAAAAGTAATTAGGTGAAGCATGGCATATAGCCTAATGAATTACACATAAATAATGAAATATTGAAAATAAATAAAACACTGCATTATCTCTTCTATCCCCACTGACTAAAATGGAAATTATGAATTGCCTTTCAGAGGGCCTGAATGAAAACCCTTCTACCTAAGTTGGATGGTGGTAGTTTCCCACATCTGTACTTTCATTGTCTGACTGACATTCAGAAGGAAAACTGCTCATGTTGGATAGATACATAAACATGGAGTTTTCTATATAGTTTTAGGGGGAAGGTAATGGAGGCCACTTGGGATCAGGATCAGCCAGATCCTGCCACATCAGAGCACTCATAAAGGACAGAGAAATAAGTGCTTCTCCCAAGTGGGAAGAAATTCTAGTTTAGGCTATAACTGCCCTCACCAACATGATGCAATTCATATGGCCAAGAATGACTTAAATAACCGGGCAGTGGTGGCACACACCTTTAATCCCAGCACTAGGGAGGCAGAGGCAGGCATATCTCTGAGAGTTCCAGGCCAGCCTGGTCTCCAAAACGAGTTCCAGGAAAGGCGCAAAGCTACACAGAGAAACCCTGACTCAGAAAAAAAAAAAAAAAAAAAAAAAAGCATGACATAAAAAATACCTTTCTACTCACAAGGCTCCTCTGAACCACAAATCCATGAGTAATCATTGGACAGGCCTATTTTGTCTAGCTGGTGGCCCAAACATGATGCAGGCAGGAAGTTCCCCATCCACTACTCTTTTCACAGAGCCAGCCTCATGTCTACCTTTTATGTACCCCTCCCCCCCCCCCCCCCCCCCCCCCCCCCGTCCCCATCCCTGTTTCATGAAAAGACGCTGCATCATGAGTCTCCTGGTTCTGAGGCATTTCATCAACCTCCCCATCACACCATTAAGTCATATTCAGATATCTCTTCACTGGGGCCATCTCACTCTTACACCAACTTGGACAACTCATCCTGGTTGTCAACTTGACAAGTCTTCAAAGAAGAACCTCAACAGATGAACTGCCTCCTTTAGGTTGTACTGTAAGCATGATTGTGGACCATCTTCTTGATTAATCATTGATGTAGGAAGGTCCAGCCCACCGTGGGCAAGGCCACCCCTGGGTAGATCATCCTGAATTGTATTTTAAAAGCAAGCTGGATAAGCTAAGGGAAGCAAGCTTGTAAACATCAGTCCTCTCCAGTCTCTACTTCAGTACTGCCTCTAGGAAACTACCCAGAGCAACTATCTCCACTTCTCCAGATGATGGACTGAACTGTATAAGTCAAATGAACCCATTCTTTCTCAAGCTGCTTTTGGTTATGGTGTTCATCATGGCAGCAGAACCCTAACCAAAACAGAGATTGGTATAAGAGAGCGAATTATTGTTATGACAGGTCTGAGCATGTTGTTTGGGGGTGGGGGAATTGTGAAATAATTTTGGAGTTTTGTGCTTAAAAAGGCACTTAGTGCTCATGGTCTAATTGGCTGTTACAGGAGTTTGGGAAACAGGAATATTCAGAGATGTGCGAAGGGCAGAAGCCTAGCTTGTGAAATTCTAGAGCTGGCAAAGAATCTATCAAGGCCATGTCAGTGATGTTTTGAATTAAGAAGGAACTGGGAGGAGTGGAGGGAGGGGAAACTATAATCAAGATATATTGTATGAGAGAAGAATTTACTTTCAATAAAGGGGTGGGGTAGAAAAGAAGCTATTATTTTCATACTCCAGTGAAAAAAACAAACATCCAAGACTGTATTGGCAGCACAAACTGGGCTTGGTGAGAGTAATAAAGAAAAGAAAAAAAATGTATATTTTAAAATAAAAACTATTATGGGGGGGGAGAAGAACTTTCTCAACAATAAAGAGGTCCATTTATCATAACATATTCACCTTCTAACAACTGCAGTTAAACCCAGAGTTTCTGCCACAAAAAAAGACTGGTAGAGCATTCAATGGAGAAGTCAGAAACCACAATAAGTTTCAACCTAATACAGCACATTTAAAGAGCCTTCGTAAGAACAAGAAGCTTGAAACATAGTCACTGAGCAGTTGACTGTGTTGTACACGTGAACAAGCAACAACAGGACAATAAGGTAGACTGGTGTGTGTTTAGAAAAAAACCTAGTGGGTTTAATGTAACTCAACAATGTGTATGCATGTGTGTGTATGTGTGTGTGTGTGTGTGTGTGTGTGTGTGTGTGTGTGTGTCTGAATACAAAGAAATTAGACAAACATGAATTAAAGCAGCTCTGGGGAAATCCACAAATATTTGGGAATTAAACAAGACACAACAGAAAAAATATGGGTTAAAAAACAGAACACAGGAGAAAAGATAATTTAAATTGACCACTTTACCTGTAGCTAAAGCAATGAATGGATAGAATTTTTTTGCATCAAAACTCCTAACAAAATTAAGGAAATGTAATCTAAAGCAGCAGTTCTCAACCTGTGGGTTGTGACCCATTTGGGGGTCAAATGACACTTTCATAAAGATCGTCATAGGAAAACACAGATATTTACAATTCACAACAGTATCAAAATTACAGTTATGAATTAGCAGCAAAACAATTTTATGCTTGGGGGACACCATAACATGAGGAACCACACTAAAGGGTCGCGACACTGGGAAGGTTGAGAACCGCTGATTTAAGGCAAACAAAGAAGGAAAATAGTCAAGATGGGAGTAGAAGCCAAAGAAATAAAGTAAGCACAAAATCCTCACTAGAACCAAATTTGATCGCTCGAAAAGATAAAAAAATATAAATAAAGTTAAACTGATTAATAAAAAAGCCTACAAATCACCAATATCAGAAATGAAAGTGGAAACACCATCAAAGAACAGGCAGAATAGCGACAGTGTATCAGAGAACAGTAAAATGGACAGATTTCTTGAATAATTTAGTATCACAAAGTTCATTTCAGAAAAAAATGAATTACATGATTATTCATGCTGAAGATTGATCCTTACATGAAACAGAAACGTTTGCTCTCACTGAGTTTTTATTGAACATTTTCCTGGAGAGTCTACTCAACTCAGAAGAGTACAGGGAATAAGGGTATTATTCGGATGGGCAAGAAAGAAACACAGCAGAAAATGCTTACACTCATCAAAATGATTTCTGTGACAATTATAATGAATCTATTAAATCTACTAGAAATAATATGCAGGTTTATTGAGGTAGTGGGATATCAGTATATAAGAAATGATTGTGCTTTTATACATAGGCCATGAGAGTCTATAGATTAAAGATTCTTGAAGTATTACTTACAGGAAAAATGCATATGAACAATTGGGGGAAATTTAACAAAACAGGAATATGGTTAAGTACAGTTTATATAGCTATCCTATTAATCTTCATATTTAATATAACCCCAACCCAAATCCAAGCAAAATCCATTGCAAAACCCAGGTTGATAAAAAAATTTATAGAAAATGAGAGGATCTGGAATAATCAAACCAATATTTTAAATTAAGAACAAATTTGTGGAATTTATAATTCATAATTTCATGTTTTATTGTAAAATTAGATGTTAAGAACCAACAGTATTTGTTTCTTGCTTTTTTATTTTTATTTTTTTGAGAAAGGACAAGAACATGAAGTTGGGTGGGTAGGGGGTGGGTAGGGGGTGGGTAGGGAGGTGAGTCAGGAGGTGGGGAGGTGGGGAGGGAGGTAAGGAGGGATGTGGGGAGGGAGGTGGGGAGGATCTTGGAGGAGTTGTGGGGAGGGAAAGACTATGATCAAAATGTATTGCATGCAAAAAATTTTAAGTAACGTTTTTAAAAACAGAACATGGAGTGCTGGCACTGTATGTGTATGGCAAAGCAGGAAATCATGATAGAGTACAGCCATAGAGCTAAGCACTGACAGCCAAGCTTTGACAAAGCTACCCAGGTACTTCAGTGTAGAAATATTCTCTTTCACAAATTGTCTTGGGGAATTCGGATAACCATCATGTGGAATAAACGTAATTCTCTCATACAGATCATGCACACACACACACACACACACACACACACACACACACACACAACTTGAAACAAACTGTACTAAAATACAATGGCTGAAGCTATGAAATTTATAAAAGAAAAAAAACATGTTGATGATTTTAAGCGAGGAAAGCATAAGCTCTAAGAGAAAAAATTAATAGGTTTCATAAAGATGACATTAAGAAAATGAAAAGGAGGAAACACAAACTAGAAAATTTGCAAATGTGTCTTATAAAAAAACTTACATTCAAAACATTCTTTAAAGCAGTCACAGCACAGTAAGATGTGTGAACTGACTTTTCTAAATAACTGAAGATTTGAATAATTTCTGCATCAAGGATACATTACAAATAATAATAAACGCATGTGTCATAAGTCATTAGGCAAAATCTGATTTAAATCATTGTGAGAAAACAAGTTTTTTTTTTAATGGGGTCCCAGCAGCAGATATTAATGAAGACAGAGAACACCTATGATGCTCAGAAATTTTTATTTGGAAAAAAAATCAAAGAGCTATTTGGAAAATGTTCTATCCTGTCCTCTTTTTTCTTCTCCTTTGTAAATCTTAATATTATTTTCCAAAGACTAATCAAATCTACATTTACTTGTTTATCTATGAAAAAATGACAGCATACAGTCATAAAATATATTCATGAATGTTTATCAACTTTGTCTTCTTTGTGCTTGTGAGTTGAAAAAACAGCCCAATGCTACTATTGGAATCTGGAAAAACAAATTGTGGCCACACAACAGATAATCAGTTAACAATGAAGAGGAATGCAATGTCATTATACACTGGAATACAAAGGCTGCCAGCTACATTTTGCTCAATGAGAAAAAGTCCTAAGAAATATTACAGTGAGAAAAATTATATTAGTGGCTATTGTGGTTTAAAAATATATGATGATTTGGAAAAGGTAAAACAACATTGAGCAGGATGGTAAGAAAGTTCTGTGCCATAATTTTCTTGGTTTGTTGGGTTTTTAATCTTGCAAAAAGCTGATTTAGATTCAAAGGTTATTTCAGTTTGCCTGGAAGAAAAAAATAGAGTTAAAATATATCTATAGTGGACACAAATGAAGGAGGAAGAACAGATAAATGGAGAGAAGGAGAAAGAGAGATTTCCCACTGAAGAAAAATAGTCTTGCCAAAAACACAGAACAGAAAGGTAAGATGTGGTAAAATTTAGCAGATGTAAAATAATAAGAGTTGAAAGAAAGAGGGCATGGATTAATGAAGTTAAATTCAGAAGGGCCTTACCTTGGTCTAGACACCATAAAAGCAGAAACCTAACTTGGTGTTCCCTAATGAAATATCCAGGGCACCCCTGTGAAATCAACATAAGTCTATAAAATTAAGTGATAACAAGGAAGGTAGACAGACACTGGTGTTGATTAATCCAAAGCTGTGAGCAAAGAACAAGACTGCAGGTCCACAGACAAGGACTACAAGAACAGGAAGATGAGAAGTCTAGTCCCAGCTATGTCAATGGTTTCTTTTAATGTTACTATATTAAATCCTATTTAAAAATAACTGGCTAGGTGAGGCGGTACCTATTTGCTATCCCAGCAGAAAAAATGGTGAAGTTGGGGGATTCTGAGTACATGGCCAACCCAAGCTAGCTACATAGTGTGATCATATCTGAAAACACCAAAATTAAGAGAAGCCAAACCATTGTTATTTGATAAAGAGAAGCAAGAAGAAGAAAGATGTTCATTACAAAACACACTGAACATAAACAAGGGCCCAGATCCTAGAAAATAGAAAGCACATCCCAGGTACCAGGCAAAACAAAAAGACACGGTGGCATGAAAAGCAGATACAGGTGGTGTAGAGAAGTGGATTGTTACTAAGATGAACTGATGTATTTCAGCGTGGCTGTGGGTTGAATCAACAGAGACACAGTAGTCTTGAAGTCCCATGCTCCCCAAAACATAGTTTCATGTTACTGAATGCAAAAACTAATGGAAGGAGGAAAGATAAAAGACAAAAATATTGTTTTGATTTTATTGTACTTCTCTCATTAATTGATATAAGGAAAAAAACCCACACAAGGGAGATTTGAGCATCACAGCAAGCCTGTCTGACCTAACTCAACACCTTCTACCCCAACCACAGAACCCTTCTTCAGAGCATGGAAGGTTTTTGAGGCCAGCATGTATTGAGAGCCACGAAGGACCAATGCATTTCAAAGAGTTGAAATAAACCCTGTTAGTAAAAGCCATAGAAATAAACTAGAACTCAATAACTAAAAAGACAAGGGAGCCCACACCTCTTTAGAAATTGAGATACAGTCTTCTACCCAACCAAGATGGAAAAGACAAAATCATTAAGGGAAATGTAAATATTCTGAACTGAGATATGTTGAATGCAACAGGTGCATTTTCAAATCTCTTAGGTCTGGGCATGGTTATACACACCTCTAATCCTTACCTTTGGAGGGTGGAGGCAGGAAGATTAGGAGTCCAATGCCAGCTTCCATTATAGAGCTTGAGGCCACCATGTGCTACATGAAAACTGACTCAACAGCCTTTCTAACCCACAAAGCACCTCTTTGAAAGCATTAATCTGAAAGTCACAAAATTAACTCATCTTTTTCTTAGAGTTAAAAAGCAGGAACAATCCTTGGGCAGTGGAGATGCTCCAGCTAGCTGAACTACCTGCAAGTCACCTTGGCCAAAGATACAGCTTTGAATCTCACCCAGGCTGGGTGGGCTTTTCAGTGATGTGACTGCCCTGGGTGACTGGTCATGAGTAACCCCAATAAGCTACACTTACATGGGAGGGTTCTTTAAGTCTTTGCTTGTGCTTTGAAATCCTAGATATATCACAAGCTTCTCTGTTCACTTGCTAGGACATTCAAATAAGTCTTTCTGGACAGCTCAGGCTTTTCCAGCACCTCCAGCTTGCTAGGACCAGAGCCTGGCTTAATAAGAGCATGGCTCACTGAGCTTCTTATCAGAGAGGAGGAAAAAGGTCCCTGCTCAAGTGTCCTAAAGATTCACATACCCTGTACCTGTTAAGCAGGTGGAGTTAAAGCTGAACCACATGAACAGTATAAGATGGCACTGTATTGCTGCTTAGATAATGACAAACAGCAGGGCTCACTGGGGCACACTGGGGGCACACTGGGGCAGTGTGCTCATGAGGGGCAGCTTCTTGTATGGGACAGCCATGCTGAGTCTGAGGAACTTTGGAACTCATGCATGGCTCTCCAAGCCAACCTGAGTTTTACATAGAGAATAGCTTTTCCCAATATTCTGAGCATAGGCTCATAGGCTCAAATCCTGAACAATTTCTTGATAAGATAAGTGATGAACAGTTTTAAGTCCAATAAATTTTATCTGTCCCATTATAAACACTGGGGGTGGGGTTCAGACAGGGCAAGAATATACACCTTACACATGGGCAAGTTGCAGGTGGACCAGCTTCCCATGAGAGGAACACCAGACTCCACTCCATCTGAGAATCTTAGCACCAAAGCAGGTGTGTGGCTGGGAGAGGCTGAAGATGACAGAAGGGAAAAGAGCCTGGGCTTATGGCTAGATGCTGATGTGATAGCTGGCTGCAATACCAATTGGCGTCTCCCTCATCAAGTAGCATGAAACTTGCTTGTCAGCACCAAGCCAGATGAGGCCTGCAATGCAATTGTCTGTGTTCCTTTTGAGTCAAGCAGGAGTGTAGTTAAGAGTTTTCCTGCCTGGCCCACAGTCAGGACAAATCTCTCTTACCCGCCAGTCCCACAGTCGCTCAGACCCAACCAAGAAAGCACACAGAGACTTATATGACTTGCAAACTGTATGGCTGTGGCAGGCTTCTTGTTAGCTACTTCTTCTATCTTAAATTAACCCATTTCTGTTAGTCTATACTTTGCCACATGGCTTGTGGCTTACCAGTGTCTTTACATGTTTCTTTTTATGGCGGCGGCTGGCGGTGTCTCTCCCCAGTCTTCTACTTCCCAGAATTCTCTTCTCTCTTGTCCCGCCTATACTTCCTGCCTGGCCACTGGCCAATCAGAACTTTATTTACACAGAGCGATATCCACAGCACAGGAGCTGCGGTGTGTGTGGCTGGGTGCTACTTCCCTGAAACCCTGTCTCCTTCCCTCTTCTTGTGAGTGCCCCTGTTTCCATGATGTTCCTCCTTTCTCCTTCCTCCTTTTCACTGCAGGGGACACCTGAGGTTCCATGCACTTGTCTCCTTGCTGTCCCTGTTCGCGCTCCACACCTCTGCCCCGTTTCCTTGATGAGTACACTTATCTCTTGCCTTTGGAGCTTGTGCTCACCACCCTGGCCCCATTAGCATGAAGGGTTTTACACAGAGAGGAAGCAGGACTAAGTACTTCTCTGCTGCTTCCTGCCTTCTCCCAGAGGCTCTGCTCTCTGCTTCTTTCTTCCTCTGTGCATGGTTGTCCTTCTTTTTCTGTGTCTCTGTCCCCTACCTTCTCGGATGGCTGAGCCTTTGCTTCTGTGTCTCATTCATGGGACCTCCAGGCCCCGATCGATGTGGCGGTGGGGGAGGTGACCAGTGGAAGGCCTGTACAGCTAAAAAGCTCAGTGGCTGGAGCACTTAAGAGGGAGACTGTGTAATTAAGTGGAGATCGGCCCTCCAGCCCCCTGGGCACTGGGTGTCAGCAGCAAGAGGAAGCCCCCTCATTACCCAGTGAAGAGCTCCATGATTGGCCACTCTGGTCAGGCCTCTGGTGGCCCCTTTGTTACCACTGTGGAAGGAGTGCACTTTCTTCAAGCTGGCTTTGCCAAATGTTATCATTTTAAAAGCCGTGAATGAGGGGGAGTGGGGCCTAGGGGTATACACAGCCCCATATGCTGGGGACAGGGAGACAAGTGTAATACTGCACTACTAGACTGACGCAGGAGCTCACTTCTGCCCCAACATGAGACAGCTTGAGAGGATTATGCAGGCCAGGCTGTCACACGATGAAATTTTCGGAAATCTGTTAACCCCTGCCCAGACCCAGTGAATATTTTATCACCCCACATGGAGAAGGAAAGGTATATTTATTAACTGTGGGAAGAGACAGCCACGAGACTGGGCATGTGAAAGCAGAGAAGAAGCTGAGTCCTTAGCATCCAGTTGGGACAATCACGCAGGAAGGTGATGAACAGGGTAGGACGGAGGGCTGGGTCCACTAGAAAGATGAAATGAGGAGAGGATGGCCGTGCGAACAGGGCAGAGAGGATCTGAATGGGGCTGCAGGAGACGAAGCAGTGTGGGCTGCTGGCCCAGTGATGATGATCACTGACAGCCATGGCAGTCAACATCAAAAATGCCACCAAAGCTGCCCAGACCTTCAGAGAGAGAGAGAAAGAGAGAGAGAGAGAGAGCGAGAGAGCGAGAGAGCAGGAAATGATGGCATAGATTTCAACTAGAAATGTTTTAACTGAGACCTCATTCAACATGTTGAACTCTAATGGCTTTTCCTTATAACACAGGGGAAGACAATTTTCATTTTAGAGAAAAATGGAGAAAAGAATCACTTAGAATCACAGACTAGAGGAGCTAGCACTAACTGAGTGTAGCAACTGGAAAGATCTCACCATACATAAAGAATGCAGAAAACATGGAGAAGGGATGTTGGGACCTTCACTCCCAATCTATCCAGGTGACCTGAGTCGGGCATCACACTGGGGACACAGGAATGTTCTCCAAGTACATCTAGGGGAAAGGACAGCAGAGGACTTGTAGGCACTGACACAGATGGTGGCCTGTGCCTCCCATGATGCCACGGGAGAGAGAAGCATCAGGTTGGGAAGGCTTCTCCATGGACACCTGGATCCGCAGAGGCCCTTAAAGGGGTCACACTTATTCCTGGTTCTTTTCCACTTTGTGTCAGGAAACCAAGACACATGGCAATGCCAGATCCTAGACATACACTTGTCTAGATCTTCTCAGAGAAGTTTGCAGTCTCTCTAGGTCTGGAGTCACTAGCCATGTCAGATGGGTGAATGAACAAACTAATGTCTGCCCAGCAAAACTGAATGCCATTTTAAAGTGACAGATTTTTGTGTGCTTTCAACAAATAAACTGGACACAAAATGTAGAGTTCCACAGAACATGTGGTGCATGTGAAAACAGCTTAGCACAGTCCCCTGCGCGCGCACACACACACACACACACACACACACACACACACACACACACACACACACATGGACAAATAAAAGCACAGCTCCTGGGCTTTTCTGCAAATTGCCCAGATTACCGAGATAACGTTTGCCCAACAATGTCACAGGGTCACAGAAAAAAACAACACAATATGCTTCTCCAAACCGAGCCCATCTGAACACCCGAGCTCGGGTGTAAGCAGAGCCCAGGGGGTGAATGACAGAACAAAAGCACCCTCCGCTAATTGACTGAAAAATTAGCCGGGGCGCCCCATGGGAGGCATGGGAGCTGCGGCAGATGGAGGCTACTGGGCACTGCTGCTCAAAGGCTCCCTGAAACCTGCTGCGGATCCTCTGCAATTATGGGTCACAGAACTCCTCTTGTTAGACAGAACACCAGAAAGTCAGGGCAAGGGACAGAGGGCCAGAAGGTCCCACTTGCCCCATCTCCAAGCTGAAGCTCCTAGAAAGCCTGTCCAAGCACTGGGCTGCGTGCTTTGGGTTGTTTGTATGTTTTTATACACTTGGCCTCTGGCCCGAACAGCTGCTTTCTTTGATTCTGGTGATCTGAATTAATCCGCATCACTGTCTCTTGATCGTGAGCTGTGGGTCTGTGGTTCTCGGGCAGCACTAGTGGGGCTGCCTCTCTGAACACCACCTCACCAACACTAGCCAGGATGGCGATTCCCCTAATGAGAAATGAAAACCTGTGGCTTAGAACACTGGAGCCCACTGACTTGGCTAGGCCTGCTACTGAGCAACTGCAGGGATGTCTCTGACTCTACCTCCACAGAGCTGGGACTACAGGCCCACAGGCTGCCATACCCAGCTTTGAATTCTGAGTATTGCAGGTCCTCGTGCTTTTGTGGAAAGTGCTTTATTGACTGACCCATCTCTACCCTTCCGTCTTCTTCCATAATAAAACACTGAGTAGAATAAAGTAAAATTACTGTTCTGTCATCATCTGACTTGGAATAAATATCAGCACTCTGCAGGTTCCTTTCTTACATGCTTCTCAGACATCAAAACACAACTCTATTTCTCTCAACATTACATTCTATTGAAAGACTCACTGTCAGGCTGGAGAGACAACTCAGCTCTCAAGAGCTCTGGCTGCTCTTCCAAAGGAACCAGGTTCAATTCCTCTGCAGCTTTGACCCCTCAGGAGCCTCAGGACTAAGTCTTCCTCTGGGAATGCCTCCTAAGCACAAATGCTACAGTGTAGTCTGTGACTGTGCAAGCTGGCAGCTCCTCCCCAGCAGTGTCCATGAGAGCCATTCACACCTTGCCTGTCAGCACCTTCTTTTCTGTGTCTGGCAAGTCTACCACAAAACAGGCACAGGGCAGACCCAACTGTCTATGGACAGATACTGGAGACACCACTCATTGTTAGGCTGTTACAGAGAGAGTTGCTGTGTTATCATTTGCATGTGTGTCGGGAACATACATTTTTGTTACTCTAGGATTGTTATTCTAAAGATGTTGTTCTGGGTGATATGGGAAAGGGGTGGTTAACTTGAAACACTAACATTTTCTAGAGAAGTGGCATGAATATCTCTTCCCCTGGTTGTCTGTGTCTGTGTCTTTGGAGCCATTTGTACAAATCCTTTGCCTGTTTTTAATTAGATACATTTTTACTGTTTGGGGACTTTTAAAGATATGTGAGTTAACAAGTTATCCTCTAGTAAATTACTTACAAATATTTTCTTTCAATGCCTGTTTCATACTCCCTTGACCTTCCCCCTCACAGGAGAGCAACTGAACCCTCTTACGTAAACAGTAAATATTCCTGGTGCAGAGTTGCTTGTGCCCAGTACTCTCTTTTCAACTTGTGAGGTGAAGCCATCGTTTCTATTGATAGGTAATTTAAATCTTTTTGTCTCTATTTTCTCCTTGTGGTTATAGCTCAAAGTTTGCCATTTCTGTTGACTAGTTGCAAGAAACCGCATCCAGGGTTTGCCATTTCCTCTGGGTCACATGTTTTCATCCTCATGTGTCTTGCTCTTCCATTACTTTCCTTTAGGAAAAGGATGTGTACTTCTTTTGATGTGAAGCTGTTTTTAGTTTTTCTTGAACACTTCAAGCTTTACTTTAAGTCACCTCAGAAAACTGAACCAGCGCACTTCTCTTTGCTTCAAAATAGTTCTGCATTCTTTAAAATATCCTCCTGCACTTTTAGATTTTTCACAACTGTGCTGCTGAATTTCTAAGAGTTGGAAGATGTCTTTCTCTCGTTGGTTCAATTCTCTCCTGACTTTAAAAATGCAGTTTATGTGACACAGTGCCACTAATGAATGAGTGTACTGACCAGGGTGGCAGACTTCTCTGGTGAGAGTTGCAGGAACTTGGATAAGCAGCTGCTATGCTGGTGGAGTGCTGGGAGGCTCCCAACAGCTCTGGCTTGCTTCTGGTTACACTTTATAGCTGAAGAACTGACCATGCTCAGAGCCTGGCTCTCCGGGATCCTTGAAGATGTTCTTGTGTGAGTTCATCTGTTAGGGAGAGATGAATGCAATGGGACAAGTTATGTATGTGTTTCTCTCTCAGGGGCTGGATTTGCCCCCACAGTTCTGGGGTGTGCTAGTCTGTGTTTAATACCACAGTGTCTGCTTATGAAACTTTGTTAGCATCTGCACTGTCCACCTTCAGTCCTGTCTGTTTTCTTGGCCTGTAATTTGGTTCTTCCTACCAGCATAGATGCGCTGGTTCTCAAAGGTGTTTCCATTAGAGCCTTCCAACCTTGCTCATCAGAAGGCCCACAGCATTGCACCCTGAATGATAGCTCGTTTCCTGCTAATCTAGTGCTGTGGACATTGTATAATCTTTTTGTCTTAATTGCACTACATAGAGAGTTTTCATCTAAGGATGATTTTTATAATTCTTTGACAATTTCATACATACATACAAGATACGTTCAGAATATGTTCCCCAATTCCCTTCCCACTTCCCTTGCTCTCCAACACCTTCCCTTTCTACCTTCATGTCTTTCCCTTCCTTTTCCTCTTCTCTTCATTACTTACTGAATCCAGTTAGTGTCACCAGTATGTGTATGGGTGTGGGGCCATCCACTGAATCATTGGAAAACACCCAAGGCCACACCCACAAAGAGAAGTGAACCTCCCTCTCTCATCAGCCACCAAATGGCAATAGGTGGTCATGTAGGGGTGGAGCCTCATGATCCCCTCTGCCATCCATGCTTGAATATTGACTAGCTTTATCTTACTCAGGTCTTGTGCTGATGCTTCCTGTTCACAGTTGCAGCACCACGCCATGTCCAGAAACCAGCATCTCACAACTTTCCTCCCCATTCTCCTGTTTTTACATTCCTTCCTTCTGCTCCCATGTCTGTGACACTCCTTTCTGGGTGGAGTGTGTGGCTTACACACCCCATTTAGAGTTGAGTACTCACAGGTACTTATTCTCAACACTTTATTTATGAGCCTCTGTGTTGACCCTTGCACAAACTGGGCACTTAGGTTAAAAATCCTAAAATGGCAGATGGGGTGGTTTGAATAGCCCATAGACTCATGTGTTTGAATGCTTGGCCCATAAGGAGTGGCGCTATTAGGAGGTATGGCCTTGTTGGAGGAAGTGTGTTACCTTGGAGGTGAGCTCTGAGGTCTCATATACTCAAGCTATGCCCAGTGAGGCACACAGTCTCCTTCTGCTACCTGTGGATCAAGAGGTAGAACTCTCAGCTTCTTCTGCAGCACCATGTCTGCCTGCAAGCCACCATACTAACAATGGACGAAACATCTGAACTGTAAGCCACCTCATTAAATGTTTTTCTTTATAAGAGTTGTTGTGGTCATGGTGTCTCTTCACAGCAGTAGAAACCCTAAGTAAGACAACAACTAAGTTAAAGATCCTCCATTCAAATGTGCCCTTGGTCACCTGTCATGCTGTCGGCCTTGTTCTCTGCAGACCACTCAGAATGATGGGTCCTTACTGTCTGTTCATCTGATCTGTCACACACGGTTACCCTGACAACATACCTCCAATAGCTTGTGTTGATGAGTCATGTCTGTGCTCACTGTAGCCAACACAAAGTGTGCACACAAGGGAGCTGTAAGTGTTGCCCATTTGTACACGGGTTCAGGGCTGACCATTTAAGTTTGTATGATCTGTCAGGAGGTTCACTGAAGAAAAACATCTGATTCCCTTCCTCAGTGACCATTGATTAACTGCAGCCTTCCAACTAGAGGTGGGGTCTTGTGAACCTTACCCTCATCCAGTTGGCATGTGGAGTTGTATGACTTAATATCTTATGTAGGCAAGCACACTGTTGTGAGTTCACATTCTGCCTAGACCCAGACTTGCCATTTTATTATTGGTTTTGTTTTCTCTCCATTTTTGTCTCAGGCTTTTGTCTTTTCCTGCTATGTTGGATCATTTGCATATTTTTAGCATCCCACTGTAGTTCTAACAGCTACTGCATTTTTTACTGTTTCTCTCTATACCTTTGTGAGTATAAATATTCATATCTGTATATATTATATGCTTATGCATTCATATCCATCCACATATATCCTTACATATTCATATGTGTGAATGAATATGCATCCATGCTCATGTGTGTGTATTAGTTTTAAGGGTTTCTCCAAGGACTGAAATCTACATACTTAATTTCTCATGGTCTCTTAGCACCAATATTCTCTCTCACAGCCCTCTGGACATTCCATGCTTTTTAATATTACAGTTGTCTTCTACACAACATCTGCATGTATTAAACCCCCATGTATTAAATACCATACAGGCTGCTTTCAAATAACAAAAGTGCTTTAGGAATGTCAGTGATGTGCACGCTAAACCCCACATCTCTCATCCACTCCCATTCTCAGGCTGATGTTCTTCAAATGTCCTTCCCCTTGAGTGGAAACATGTCCTGACACTGGGTTATGCAAAGGTCCTTGGCCTGTGACTTCTGTGGGAAGAAGTTTCACTAGAATCATTCATAGCACACTGTGTCTGCATCTGGGGCTCACAGTGCTCATAACACACCTTAGAGGTTTTCGGGTGTCCCTGGCTTCTGATGGGAAAGGCTGATCCCTGTGCCCCCAGCCCCCCAACATGGTACAGAACATTTGTGGGTAGTGAACTTTGTTGATGTCAATTTTCAGCTGTTTTACTATGCTGCATCTGCAGCAGTTTCCCTTGGCCTGAATCTGCCAGGGTGGCCCTCAGTTTCTCCAGGCTAACACAGAGGATGTTCTGCTATATCAATGACCTCAGACATTTTCCAACATCAAACT
Organism: Onychomys torridus; assembly: GCF_903995425.1. Classification (NCBI taxonomy): domain Eukaryota; kingdom Metazoa; phylum Chordata; class Mammalia; order Rodentia; family Cricetidae; genus Onychomys; species Onychomys torridus. The sequence continues at coordinate 75,494,945 of NC_050457.1, read as the reverse complement.
CTCTCCTCTAGTACTCCAGTGGCATAGAGACCAGAGACCTGTCGGTGTTCTCCAGGCCTCTGTGTCACAGTCGTTCTTAAATTCTAAATGTCTTCTCAGTTTCTCAGGCTTTTTAATCGTCAATTCCATATCTGTTTCTCCATGTCATTTTTCCATTTGCTTAGACTTGCTCTTTTCTCAATCAGTCCTAAGGGGCCCAGTGCTTCTGGAGTCCGTGTATAATAACTGCTTTGCAGCATTTGCCATGGAATCCCAGCGACGGGGATACCCTGGTGACATCTTAGCCTTGGCATCAGCTGAGTCTCTGTAGGAGCTAAGATTTTGTTCACTCATTTTTTGTCAAATGATTTTGGGTACATCCTGGATGTTTTGAGTATGATGTCATATGACTCCACATTGTATTTAAATTATATGAACAGTTCTATATCTGGTTTTATTTAGCAAACAGCCAGTAAGGTAAGCTTAAAACATCCAAAATGCCCACCACAAGTAACCTGAGAGTTAAACCAAAAAAAAAAAAAAAAAAAAAGAAAAGAAAGAAAAGAAAAGAAAAAAAATAATAATTCTTTAGATACTGGACTCAGGGAATCTCAGAAAAGGTAACATTGTGGAAACTTTGGGGAGAGTAAGTAGCATGAACAAAGTATGTTTGCCCTCACTTTCTACATGTAAAAGCCTTTGGACCAGAGAGCAGAAAGGATTATCCAAACCACACAAAGGAAGAACACAGGCCTCTACACTAACGAGTCCTTGAGCATTACCAAACACCGGTATGTGAGTAAAGTGGTCATGGTGCTCTCCATGGTTTGGCAAAGATCAACCCATGAAGAGTAAAGTCCAGGAGTTCTCATTCACAGAGGCCTTGCTGATTCACCAGGCAGACCCTCTTAGAAGAACAATGAGTTGTACACAGGAAGACCAAAAGGGAATGACAAGATAATCCTTAATGAAGAGCAGAATGGAAACCATGAGCTGGGCTCTTAAAACCAGAAAAAGTAAAAAATAAACAATTCGTATGGAAGATAAAACACTTCAACTAAAAACAGACATTCAGAAGTGTTTGTGATGGACCAATAGAAATTGTATGTAGTAGTGAGGTATATGTATTCATGCATGTCCACTGCAAAATGGTAGGCTTGGGCTAATCAACATATCAACTGCATCAAATACTTATTATTTCTTTGTAGTGCTAATAAGTGAGATCTTCACTAGTTGATATAGTTGATGCATTGCTACCAAGTGTATTCCCAGTGCAGGGACACAAATCAACAACCCTGTACCCTTGTGAATCTGAAGAAGGAGAGGAAACCATGGTCACTGAGCAGCCTTTTCATAGAAAATGGCAGGGTGGGCAAAGATGGAACCAGGTGTCTGTATTTGAAGCTGCTCATGGAGAATCCCAAAGCAGAGAATGTAAGTGTCTGTCTAAAGGGAGTTCATGATTTTCAGAGGATCATATGCTAAGCTATAAGATGAATATTCAAAAAAATTTCAAATCTTAAAATCATGCAGTATTTTCTTGGGTTATACCATGAAGTTTCCCCCAAAGTTAATGGACAAATTGAATATGGTCCCAGGAAAACTCCAAGAGAGTGAGTCAATAAGTTGATTCTAAAATGCATTTTGATACAAAAATGCAAATAGCATAAAAACAAGGTTAAATTATTTTTTTTACTTGACTTCAGAATCTGTATAAAGTTCAGAAATCAGGACAATGTGATATTGAAATAAGAAAAAAAGAGACTTGTAGATTTATGAGAGAGAACAGTGTTCAGGTGACGGACCTGTGTGACCACACAGCCATTGACTTGTAGAAGGGGAGGTATTTTCTTAAAGAAGTGCCACTGTTTCCACTGCCTGGGGGCCTCCCAAATAGTTCAAGCTAATCAATTATCTAACTTATCTAGAGAGCCTGGTCCAGTTCCATGGGGGCCCCTCAGCTACTGGTTCACAGTTCATGTGTTTCCACTAGTTTGGCTATTTTTCCCTGTGCTTTTTCCAATCATGGTCTCAATATCTCTTCCTCATATTATCCCTCCTCTCTCTTGCGGATTGGATTCCTGGAGCTCTACCTGAGGTTTGGCCATGGATCTCTGCATCTGCTTCCATCAGTCACTGGATGAAAGTTCTATCATGACAGTTAAGGTGTTCGGCCATCCAATCACCAGAGTAGGTCAGCTGAGGCACTCTCTCGACCATTGCCAGTAGTCTATAGTGGAGGCATCTTTGTGGATTTCTGGGGACCTCTCTAGCACTCTGCTTCTTCCTATTCCCCTGGGGTCTTCATTTATCATTGTAACCAGGACCTGTCCTTGGTGCGTGAGATGACTTTTTGGAACCTAGGGCCTATGCTGAGACACTTTGCTCAGCCTTGGTGTAGGGAGGAGGGGACTGGATCTTCCTCAACTGAATCTACCAGGCCTGGCTGACTCCCCAGGGGAGACCTTGCCTTGGAGGAGATGGGAATGGAGGGAGTAAATTGGGGGGGGGGGTGAGGGAGCTGGGGGGGGGAGGAGTGAGGAAAGGGGAATCTGTGGCTGATATGCAAAATTAAATTAATTATAAAATAAAAATACTAAAAAAAAAGAAGTGCCACTGTGAAAACCAGGTATCCCTGTCACACAAAGCAAGACCAGGACACTTTGCTCACATTACACACAAAATTATTTCAAAAGGCTTTGTAGACACCAACGTAAAGCCAAAATGTAAATGTTGTAGATAAAAGGAGTTGGGGAATTGCTTATTAGTTTATCATGCCCCAAAGTGCTATGGTGTCTTAAATGAGAATGGTCCCATGGGTGTATATACTTGTCCCCAGTTGGTGGAATTGTTTTGGGAGAATTAGGAGGTGTGTCATAGGGACAGCAGACTTTGAGGTTTCCCAGTGTGCTCTCTGCCTCTTGCTTGCAGTTTTTCAGATGTGCGTTCTCATTTGTTCCTGCTGCCATGCCTCTGTTCACTCCGCCACTATGGGCTCTAGCCCTCTGAAGCCATAAACCCAAATTCTGACACTTCAGTTTGTGAGTTCTCTTGGTCATGGTGCTTTGTCACAGCCACAGAAAAGTAACTAATAAAAATTTTAAAGAATACTAAATAGTTAAAAGATTATCATGGCACTCCACTTATTTAACATGTGCGTGTACACACATATACAGGTGCACATCCTGTACATTCACACAGAGGCCAGAGCTCCACATCAGGTGTCTTTACACTCTCCATCTTAGCTTTCTGAGGGTCTCTCTGTACCTGGAGCTGGTCAGTTCAGCTAAACTAGCTGGATAGGGAGCTCCAGGAACCCAGCTGTCACTGTCTCTCCAGTGCTGAGTTTGTGGATGTGTACCACTGCTCCGGGCTTGCCACATGGGCTGTGGGCATCATTTTCAACTGTAGCCCCCAACAAGCTTATACCTGTATTCCTAAGCAAATACCCAGACAAGGCAAGGCAGCATTAAAAGACCTTCTGTGAAGCAAACAACCAGTCCTCCAAACGCTAACAGTCACTGAAAACGAGGAAAGAACAGGCAACTGTTACAGTAAAGAGAAGCCGAGGTCAGGAAAGGAATAGATGTAATGTGAGATCCTGCAGGGATCCTGGGATCAAAAGCAAACTAAGTAAATGGAACTTAATTAACAGCAATGTCTGCATGGTGGTGTTAACTGTGACTAGTAGCCATGCTGAGGCAGTATGTCAATCATAGAGGAACTGGGTGTGGAATATTAAGATATTTTTATGCTAACTTGGCAGTTTTTTAATGTAAATCTAAATCTACTTCAACATAAAACATACATTTACAAAGTAAAAAGATGGAATTCATGGAAGTTAAAACTTCTCTACGAAATACATCAGTGAGAACACTAGAATCTGAGTCAATAATTGGAAAGAATTCTTCAAAATAAATAAATCTGAGAAGCAATTTCAACTTAGGAGAGATAAAAATATTTCCAGCCCTATAAGGAGGGGACAAACCCTACTTTTAGTAGAACGTTAAACGGACATTTCATTAAAGAGGGCTTAAAGTAGCCAGCAAGCAGGACAGGCAGGTGGGAGGAGATCAACTCACTCCACAGTGAGAGGACACAGTTTCAAGCAGCCGTGAGCCACCACCATACACTCACCAGAATGGTGGGAAATGGAGACTCACTGCCTCAGGTTTGGGTGAAAACACAGACAATATCTAGCTAGTATAAGTGTGAAATTGAGAGAAATTCTTCTTAGGCTAGGAGAGCTTAAGCTGCTGGGAGATTACAGAAAACTGAGATACTGCCTTGACAGATTCGAGGACAGGTCACTACAACTTCATACTAAGAGTGATGTGATCTGAGTGGCTCCAGGAATATCAAAACGAGTCTCAGGAACAACCATCAGAAGTGTAATTGATGGGCAAACAGTCCTTACTGAAAGCCACAGAACTCTGTCATCAAGTACTAAAGCATTGGCTTCCTGTACCCCTGTTCAGGAGAGCCTGAAATGGTCCCAGTTAACACTAGTTGAACATGCACACATGCACACACACAGGCACATGCACACGTGCAAACGTGTAGAATTCTATGCTCTATTGTTCTTTCCTTCATGCCAATATTTTAAAAAAAAAAACAACTACGGTGTATTTTCTGAACATTCTCCTTTATAGTTCCTACATGGGACTCTTTCTGAAATCGCCCTGTGCCCTGTGCCGACTATCTTGTGGGTATAATCCAATGGATATCCATCCTGACCTTGGTGACCTTCTTCCTTGTATTGGTTTTATGCTTGACTTTGGGACCTTTGCCAACCCAAAACAACGTGGAGTCCTTGAAAGTGGCTCTTCACTTCCCAGCTCACTCCCTCTGTGACCTGGGCTCTTGTCATCCTCCTGGGCTCGACCTTCCTGCTGGCTGAAACCCTCTGCTCACTAGACGTTTCTAAAGACCCCTCCTTGATAATGTGTTTCTGGAATCCTCACTGCCACTAGACTGGTTGGGGCTCATCAGAATCCACCTGACCTCCCACTCCATCCTTTCTGCCAGTCTGCATTATCTACACTGGAGATGAATGTCATTTTTACCCCAGCACTCCTGACACCATGGCAACTTCTGGGGTCGCCCTTCTACTCCCACCTGGTGTGTTCTGTCAGGAACTCTTCTGGATGGTCACTGGGGTCCAGAAGCCACAGCACACCATCAAGAGGAGCTGAGCTGTCCTCAAAATGATTCCATTCTTTACATTCACAAGCTTTGTTCCTATCTTGTGATGGCATTAATGGATACATTATCAGTTCTCAGCCAAAGATGGCAAAGCACTGGCCTGGAAGGTGGGATGGATGGAAATCCACCTCTGAACATCCACTTGGGAAGAGTACTACATGCAAACATTTAAATTCTCTCTCTCTCTTATTGGTGAAATTATTAAGGCCATTCCACGTAGTTAAAAGGGAAGTTTATTTTGTGGGGTAACTTACAAATGAAGGGGTAGGTCGCAGAGTCTGGCAAAGGTATAGGGTAGTCCGGCGGCGTTCACTGGAGAACTCTGCTCGGTCCACCTCTCGCGTCCCGCACCCCGGAACCAAGCGACTGAGTCCTTCCCGATCCTTCGTCTTCCGCTTCCTCCTCTGCCCCGCCTTGTGGGTGTGACCATTACCGAAGCCTCAGTGGGGGTTGGAACTTCCAGGCCAATGCTGGGATGCCTATCCACTACTCTCTCTCTCTCTCTCTCTCTCTCTCTCTCTCTCTCTCTCTCTCTCGTCTCTTTCTTATCTGTCTTGTCTGTCTCTATGGTATAAGTACTTAGCAGAGAAATATTTTCGTGCACATAAACATTATATGTGTATATATGGTGTCATATATGTGTATTTAATTCTCATTTACTCATCAACCATTTACTAACAACAAAATGCAAATGTAAATCTGTTGTAGACATATACTGGTATCATAATAACTGTGGGAATTTGAACCTGTAATGTCCAGCTGATGATGATGGTATTTTTCTTAAGAATAACCTTTACTCTAAGTGTTTTAGATAATGATTTAGTGGTCACACAAATTAAATGCTTATTTTACTCCTATTCTTGAGAGCAGCTCAAATCTATTAGTGGCTTGGAAACACCAAATAAAAGACACCTGGGTAGTAGTTGTGTGTGGCAAGGTGAGTATTTACTTTAGGAACTCAGGTCTGCTTTCTAAATGTTGGATGGACATACTAGCCGTGAGCATATTGCCCTCTACCTCCTTCAGGTTGATTTGGACACAACCTGGAATAAGGTGGTCCACTAGTGTACACAGCCCACAGATGGTGGCGTTTCCTACAAACAGCCTTAAAATGGAAAAAGAAATGAGAATGATGAAAAATGTGTCTCGTGAACACTAGGCAACTCCAGCCATGCTGAGCCAACTCCAGCATGGCGGCCACTGACTGAAGCAGATCATGGTGGGTGGGCTCTGTGGGTCCATGCTGGAGTCTGTAAATGTTTAGATTTGTACTGCAGTCAACCAACTCAGGAGCTGGCCAGAAAGTTTGGTAAGAAGCTGTGTGGTGAATACCTTACATGCCACCAGCCTCCCAGTGACGGTCACAGCCGATCTGCTGGGACACACAGAGGACACACTCATGGATGGGAGTCATTGTCTTCCCGTGAAACAAGTTTATGATGTTGCAAACACTTGACACAGAATTTTCACAAGGCATAAAACTGTTATTGTCTCATTTCTTTCATCCAACCATTAGACACGTGTGAAAAAGCCTTTGCGGGCTTACAGAAACTAGATGGTAGGCAGAACACGACCTGAGGATGCAGTTTGAGACCAGAGCCTGGCCTGTGAGGATTCCCCAAAGTTCCATCCACGCTGCCCATTTGCAACATGCCTGAGACATGAGATGTGGTACCTGTGGTTGGCAAATTTCATCTCTTGGTGTAACAAATTTTATTTCCAAACTCAAATTAATACAATCAAATATATTCACAAGACCAAACTCGTTAAAACTCCAGCATAGACAGGAAGTGGTTTGTAACAGCCGAGGAGTTATTGGCTGCTGGGGGAAGGAAAGACACTTTTCATTCAGGCGGGGGAGTATGATCATTGGTAGGCTGTCTATGCTCTACTGAAGGCCACCACACCCATGTACATATGGGTAGCACTAAATTGACTAAGTTACATAAATAAATTAATGATGTGAAGATAAGAGGGAGATGTGCTGGGGGAGGAGAGGGGGTAGTTGTAAGTGGAGCCGAAGGATGAATATATTCAAGGTACATTGTATACATGCATGAACTTTTTTGTCAATGAATGAAAAAAAAAGCTCCAAAATATAAAATACACTCAGAACCCAAGGAGGAAGTTAATTATAGAAAGTGTGGGGGCTTCGGGGTTTTGCTGATGGGTATTCTAGAGCTAAGTTTCTAGGAGCCTGGGTGGTATGGGGTGGAACACTGTGTGAGACAGAGTAAAAAGAGATTCGTCAAGTGTCTGCATACCCATGCAGGGCAGCAAAGAGCACAGGGCTTGTCTTAAATGACCAGGTGAAGAGTCTATGTCCTCGGCTCACTGGAGTTTTCCTGCTGTAGTCACAAAACTAGAACACACAGGGCTGAGAGTGACAACCTCATTCGTCCTGGTCTCTTCCAGCAAGGAAGCAAATAAAAGACAATTTTTAAGGAGCAGTTTGCAAGAAGTGCCCCTTAGTTATGCTTACGGGCCCTGGGAGGTTTAATTGTACTCATTTCTCATGTGTGTTGATATCAGACATGACTAAGGATAAGGAGGACAAGTATGCTCCTCTGCAGGAGACCTGCTTCTGCAAGCAGTCCTCCTGGTGATTCTGGTGGAAACTGGGGGCCTTGAACATAGGCTGCAGACATTTCTCTGTCTCTGACAAGACTAGTGGATAGGAGAGATTCTGTAAGAAAGATTCCAACTCTAGGAATAAATTTGCTGGAATTTGTGAGAAGCTACCACTGACTCAGTTTCCCTAGCTGAAGCATTAATGTCAGAGGAGCGACTCATTGCCCTTTCCATAATCAAACCTCAGCACAAATCAGCTCGTGTCTGCCAGTGTTCCACACAAGGGTGTGAGAGACCAGACACCAGGCAGACAACATAAGTTTAGAAGCAAAAGGATTTCACACAGCACCAGACAGGTGCCTTTGGCCACATACTATGGCTGATAAGCTACCTGCAGAGACATGTTAGAGCTAGCACAGGCTTGATGGCATGCTGTGGGTACATTCTAAAGATGAAAGTACAGGACCAAGAAATGCACTTCAAAAGTCACTGGCCCCCATAAATTCAAAACATAAAAATATTTTAGAATTGAAAATGAGAGAAAAGGCTAATTTCTTATTGAGGTTCATCTCTCTGGGGCTGAAAAGCCCAGTCACGACTATCACCTGTATAGAGGCTACCTTGAAGGGGGAAGGTGGAGTGTGGATTATTTCATGTTCAAGTGGTTGCTTTGTTGCACTTTACTGGGTATCTGAGATGCAGTTCTGCAGCCAGTGGAGCTGAGGAACATAAGAATGTGGGGACATTACCTCTGCTGAGGGGCTTCATCTGTGGGATGGGTCACGTGAATGGTACGTGACCATTGTCATCTTTCAGAAACAAGTCTCTGGGCAGCTGTCTGTCACAGCAGCATCACAAATCAAAGACTATGTCCTGTTTCCCAGACCAAACAGGCTAAACACTCAGGAGAGCTTTAGTGCGTCCATTTTTAAGGTCTTTTCAAAGTCAGTGTTGTTTTCCGATCCTACAAATTCTACTGGAAGTTTTGCACAGAACTATCTAATGATTCACCTGATTTTCCGTGCTGGTTTGTTTCTTTGCTTTTATCATCTAACAGATTTACATGAATGGGTTCGTTGGAAACATTCTTTTCAAATCTTGACATGGAGTTTAGAAGAGAAAAGAGTTGTACTACTGGTACAAAAAAAAAAAAGATAGCAAGGTCTCCCATGGGGAGTCATCAAAGACTGGAGAAAATCTCTTAATAATAATAATAACAATAATAATAATAATAAATGTAAAAAAAATAAAAAATAAAATATCAACAGAAAAAAGATAGGTACAGGGGCTTTAGACTTTCTTTTCTACAATGTTAGACCAAGTCTTAAGTCTCTAGACATAAAAGTTTCTGGTAAATAGTTAACTATGCAAAGTTCAGCCATTATTTCCCATAAGGAATACTCAGGACCACTGGAAGTGTTTATCACAATATAAAATTGGGCCAATCAATCCTCATATCTAAACCTGTTCAAATGGTGTCTAACAAACTAACTACACAGCATGTCAAAGTAAAGCAGTATTCTCATCAACTGCTATTGTTTCGCTGTCAATATAACACAAATTAAGCATTCCTAAATATGTATCTTGACACAAAGGCATTGTGTGGGGAATAAAATACCGAGCTCTATATGCACACAGTCCAGGGGGAAGCCTTGTAATACACACTTCTGTTGTAAGTTTGATGGACATAACACGCAGCTCACCAAATCATAAAAAAAAAAAAAAAAAAATCTTCTAAGTTCTTGGTTGATGATATTCTGCATCCTCCAATGTCAGAGAGTGCGGGGATGCAGCTGGGAGGCTGAGCTGCCATGGTGTCACTCAGAACTGCTGAGGTGGAGGATTGAATGAGAATGGCCCCCAAAGGGTCATGTGTTGGAGCAGGTGTTTCCCAGTTGGTGGCGCTGTCTGGGGAGGTTTAAGAGGTGTGGCCTTGCTGGAGGAAGTAGGGCATGGGGGTAGGCCTTGAGCTTTTAGAACTTTGTGCCATTCCTAATGCTCTTTCGTTCTGCTTTGTGCTTGGGGTTCAAGATCTGAGCTCTCAGCATCCAGTTCCTTCTACGGCACCTGCTTCTTTACCCTTCAAATACTGTCAGAAGCAACTCTCCTTCTGAGACTTGGTGGCTACCACTGTCTCTCAATGGTAAAGCTAAGGTAGGATGCCTGTGCTAATCATAATCCTAGTGTCCAAATGTTTGCAAAGTGGGAAGTTGAAGCCTGGGGAACCTAAGCTTCCATCTATTACAAGGTGATTGAACATGCCTGGCTTTCTCCTCACCTCTCTACTAGGGTATGGCATATTAAAACAGCATATACCCCTAAATGAGCTTTGAGATACAGGGGATGCCCAGACTATTGTCCTCTGCACCTCTTCAGTCTGCTTGGGAATAGCCAAAAAGTCAGTGCTAGCTGGAGGATGGAATCCAACACTCTTCAATTACAGTGCTCTAGTCTGTTCCTCCTTTGGCACAACAGCCTCACTGTTCTGGACTGCATATGCTTGTGAGGTGTTTCTGTACATTTCTTTCATTTACGTAGCCCTCATAGCATCATGAATGGTACATGCTACACCATTTTGAAGATTAAACAACCAGAGAACACACGGGTTAAACAGCTTTTCCAACTTATAAATAAATATCCTTCCCAAGTTGAGTGCCTGTATCTTAGACAGCAGCAGGCACAGGAGTTCAGATCCTCTGCAGCTTGCTTGCAAGACTTTGTTGGCCTGATCTGCCATCCTTTCCTTGGATACCAGAATTATACTTAAGGCCTTGTTTGGGTCAAAGACAGTGTTCTCATCACTCTGGGTACAGAATCTAGAAAGTCCTACCTGTTGCAGGGTGATA